>NW_028160113.1:0-40000 GCF_964263955.1 Coregonus lavaretus
ATCTGTGGGCTGTGACTCAAATCCTTGACTGTAACCAGATGAGAGAGCTGAGAGAGATGATAGCTGAGATGAATGGGGAGGGTATGTATTCCTGGCCGGTGCTAATAAACTGACTCCTGCCTGGCCTTATTTGGTCAGACACCACCCCCCCCCCCCCCCTCACTGTGTGTGTGTTTCTGTGAGTGTGTGTGTGTGTGTGTGTGTGTGTGTGTGTGTGTGTTTTCTGTGAGTGTGTGTGTGTGTGTGTGCATCACCTAATCCAACCTGTCCTCCACTGAGCTGTGTCTCAGGTTCAGACTGACTGGCGGAGATAGAGAGACAGAGGTGAAGGGAGAAGAGAGACAGAGGTGAAGAGAGATAGAGAGACAGAGGTGAGGGAGATAGAGAGACAGAGGGAAGAGAGATAGAGAGACAGAGGTGAAGAGAGATAGAGAGACAGAGGTGAAGAGAGATAGAGAGACAGAGGTGAAGGGAGATAGAGAGACAGAGGTGAAGGAGATAGAGAGACAGAGGTGAGGGGAGAAGAGGAGAAGAGAGAGAGAGAAGAGATAGAGAGACAGAGGTGAAGAGAAGAGACAGAGAAGACAGAGGTGAAGAGAGATAGAGAAGACAGAGGTGAAGAGAGATAGAGAGACAGAGGTGAAGGAGATAGAGAGGACAGAGGGAATGAGAGCTAGAGAGACCGAGGTGAGGGAGATAGAGAGACAGAGGTGAAGAGAGATAGAGAGACAGAGGTGAAGAGAGATAGAGAGACAGAGGTGAAGAGAGATAGAGAGACAGAGGTGAAGAGAGATAGAGAGACAGAGGTGAAGAGAGATAGAGAGACAGAGGTGAAGAGAGATAGAGAGACAGAGGTGAAGAGAGATAGAGAGACAGAGGTGAAGGGAGATAGAGAGACAGAGGTGAAGGGAGATAGAGAGACAGAGGTGAAGGGAGATAGAGAGACAGAGGTGAAGGGAGATAGAGAGACAGAGGTGAAGAGAGATAGAGAGACAGAGGTGAAGAGAGATAGAGAGACAGAGGTGAAGAGAGATAGAGAGACAGAGGTGAAGAGAGATAGAGAGACAGAGGTGAAGAGAGATAGAGAGACAGAGGTGAAGAGAGATAGAGAGACAGAGGTGAAGAGAGATAGAGAGACAGAGGTGAAGAGAGATAGAGAGACAGAGGTGAAGAGAGATAGAGAGACAGAGGTGAAGAGAGATAGAGAGACAGAGGTGAAGAGAGATAGAGAGACAGAGGTGAAGAGAGATAGAGAGACAGAGGTGAAGAGAGATAGAGAGACAGAGGTGAAGAGAGATAGAGAGACAGAGGTGAAGAGAGATAGAGAGACAGAGGTGAAGAGAGATAGAGAGACAGAGGTGAAGAGAGATAGAGAGACAGAGGTGAAGAGAGATAGAGAGACAGAGGTGAAGAGAGATAGAGAGACAGAGGTGAAGAGAGATAGAGAGACAGAGGTGAAGAGAGATAGAGAGACAGAGGTGAAGAGAGATAGAGAGACAGAGGTGAAGAGAGATAGAGAGACAGAGGTGAAGAGAGATAGAGAGACAGAGGTGAAGAGAGATAGAGAGACAGAGGTGAAGAGAGATAGAGAGACAGAGGTGAAGAGAGATAGAGAGACAGAGGTGAAGAGAGATAGAGAGACAGAGGTGAAGAGAGATAGAGAGACAGAGGTGAAGAGAGATAGAGAGACAGAGGTGAAGAGAGATAGAGAGACAGAGGTGAAGAGAGATAGAGAGACAGAGGTGAAGAGAGATAGAGAGACAGAGGTGAAGGGAGATAGAGAGACAGAGGTGAAGAGAGATAGAGAGACAGAGGTGAAGGGAGATAGAGAGACAGAGGTGAAGAGAGATAGAGAGACAGAGGTGAAGGGAGATAGAGAGACAGAGGTGAAGAGAGATAGAGAGACAGAGGTGAAGAGAGATAGAGAGACAGAGGTGAAGGGAGATAGAGAGACAGAGGTGAAGGGAGATAGAGAGACAGAGGTGAAGGGAGATAGAGAGACAGAGGTGAAGGGAGATAGAGAGACAGAGGTGAAGGGAGATAGAGAGACAGAGGTGAAGAGAGATAGAGAGACAGAGGTGAAGAGAGATAGAGAGACAGAGGTGAAGAGAGATAGAGAGACAGAGGTGAAGAGAGATAGAGAGACAGAGGTGAAGAGAGATAGAGAGACAGAGGTGAAGAGAGATAGAGAGACAGAGGTGAAGAGAGATAGAGAGACAGAGGTGAAGAGAGATAGAGAGACAGAGGTGAAGAGAGATAGAGAGACAGAGGTGAAGGAGATAGAGAGACAGAGGTGAAGGGAGATAGAGAGACAGAGGTGAAGAGAGATAGAGAGACAGAGGTGAAGAGAGATAGAGAGACAGAGGTGAAGAGAGATAGAGAGACAGAGGTGAAGGGAGATAGAGAGACAGAGGTGAAGAGAGATAGAGAGACAGAGGTGAAGAGAGATAGAGAGACAGAGGTGAAGGGAGATAGAGAGACAGAGGTGAAGAGAGATAGAGAGACAGAGGTGAAGAGAGATAGAGAGACAGAGGTGAAGAGAGATAGAGAGACAGAGGTGAAGAGAGATAGAGAGACAGAGGTGAAGGAGAGAGAGACAGAGGTGAAGGGAGATAGAGAGACAGAGGTGAAGAGAGATAGAGAGACAGAGGTGAAGAGAGATAGAGAGACAGAGGTGAAGAGAGATAGAGAGACAGAGGTGAAGGGAGAGAGAGACAGAGGTGAAGAGAGATAGAGAGACAGAGGTGAAGGGAGATAGAGAGACAGAGGTGAAGGGAGATAGAGAGACAGAGGTGAAGAGAGATAGAGAGACAGAGGTGAAGAGAGATAGAGAGACAGAGGTGAAGGAGATAGAGAGACAGAGGTGAAGAGAGATAGAGAGACAGAGGTGAAGGGAGATAGAGAGACAGAGGTGAAGGGAGATAGAGAGACAGAGGTGAAGAGAGATAGAGAGACAGAGGTGAAGAGAGATAGAGAGACAGAGGTGAAGGGAGATAGAGAGACAGAGGTGAAGAGAGATAGAGAGACAGAGGTGAAGGGAGATAGAGAGACAGAGGTGAAGGGAGATAGAGAGACAGAGGTGAAGAGAGATAGAGAGACAGAGGTGAAGAGAGAGAGAGAGACAGAGGTGAAGGGAGAGAGAGACAGAGGTGAAGGGAGATAGAGAGACAGAGGTGAAGAGAGATAGAGAGACAGAGGTGAAGAGAGATAGAGAGACAGAGGTGAAGAGAGATAGAGAGACAGAGGTGAAGAGAGATAGAGAGACAGAGGTGAAGAGAGATAGAGAGACAGAGGTGAAGGGAGATAGAGAGACAGAGGTGAAGGGAGATAGAGAGACAGAGGTGAAGGGAGATAGAGAGACAGAGGTGAAGGGAGATAGAGAGACAGAGGTGAAGGGAGATAGAGAGACAGAGGTGAAGGGAGATAGAGAGACAGAGGTGAAGAGAGATAGAGAGACAGAGGTGAAGGGAGATAGAGAGACAGAGGTGAAGGGAGATAGAGAGACAGAGGTGAAGAGAGATAGAGAGACAGAGGTGAAGAGAGATAGAGAGACAGAGGTGAAGGGAGATAGAGAGACAGAGGTGAAGGGAGATAGAGAGACAGAGGTGAAGGGAGATAGAGAGACAGAGGTGAAGGGAGATAGAGAGACAGAGGTGAAGGGAGAGACGGATGAGAGAGAAGAGAGAGAGAAGAGACAGAGGTGAAGAGAGAGAGAAGAGACAGAGGTGAAGGGAGAGAGAGACAGAGGTGAAGGGAGATAGAGAGACAGAGGTGAAGGGAGATAGAGAGACAGAGGTGAAGGGAGATAGAGAGACAGAGGTGAAGGGAGATAGAGAGACAGAGGTGAAGGGAGATAGAGAGACAGAGGTGAAGGGAGATAGAGAGACAGAGGTGAAGGGAGATAGAGAGAGACAGAGGTGAAGGGAGATAGAGAGACAGAGGTGAAGGGAGATAGAGAGACAGAGGTGAAGGGAGATAGAGAGACAGAGGTGAAGGGAGAGACGGATGGAGAGAAGAGAGAGAGAAGAGACAGAGGTGAAGAGAGAGAGAAGAGACAGAGGTGAAGGGAGAGAGAGACAGAGGTGAGGGGAGATAGAGAGACAGAGGTGAAGAGAGATAGAGAGACAGAGGTGAAGAGAGATAGAGAGACAGAGGTGAAGAGAGATAGAGAGACAGAGGTGAAGAGAGATAGAGAGACAGAGGTGAAGAGAGATAGAGAGACAGAGGTGAAGGGAGATAGAGAGACAGAGGTGAAGGGAGATAGAGAGACAGAGGTGAAGGGAGATAGAGAGACAGAGGTGAAGGGAGATAGAGAGACAGAGGTGAAGGGAGATAGAGAGACAGAGGTGAAGGGAGATAGAGAGACAGAGGTGAAGAGAGATAGAGAGACAGAGGTGAAGGGAGATAGAGAGACAGAGGTGAAGGGAGATAGAGAGACAGAGGTGAAGAGAGATAGAGAGACAGAGGTGAAGAGAGATAGAGAGACAGAGGTGAAGGGAGATAGAGAGACAGAGGTGAAGGGAGATAGAGAGACAGAGGTGAAGGGAGATAGAGAGACAGAGGTGAAGGGAGATAGAGAGACAGAGGTGAAGGGAGAGACGGATGGAGAGAAGAGAGAGAGAAGAGACAGAGGTGAAGAGAGAGAGAAGAGACAGAGGTGAAGGGAGAGAGAGACAGAGGTGAAGGGAGATAGAGAGACAGAGGTGAAGGGAGATAGAGAGACAGAGGTGAAGGGAGATAGAGAGACAGAGGTGAAGGGAGATAGAGAGACAGAGGTGAAGGGAGATAGAGAGACAGAGGTGAAGGGAGATAGAGAGACAGAGGTGAAGGGAGATAGAGAGAGACAGAGGTGAAGGGAGATAGAGAGACAGAGGTGAAGGGAGATAGAGAGACAGAGGTGAAGGGAGATAGAGAGACAGAGGTGAAGGGAGAGACGGATGGAGAGAAGAGAGAGAGAAGAGACAGAGGTGAAGAGAGAGAGAAGAGACAGAGGTGAAGGGAGAGAGAGACAGAGGTGAAGGGAGATAGAGAGACAGAGGTGAAGGGAGATAGAGAGACAGAGGTGAAGGGAGATAGAGAGACAGAGGTGAAGGGAGATAGAGAGACAGAGGTGAAGGGAGATAGAGAGACAGAGGTGAAGGGAGATAGAGAGACAGAGGTGAAGGGAGATAGAGAGACAGAGGTGAAGGGAGATAGAGAGACAGAGGTGAAGGGAGAGACGGATGGAGAGAAGAGAGAGAGAAGAGACAGAGGTGAAGAGAGAGAGAAGAGACAGAGGTGAAGGGAGAGAGAGACAGAGGTGAAGGGAGATAGAGAGACAGAGGTGAAGGGAGATAGAGAGACAGAGGTGAAGGGAGATAGAGAGACAGAGGTGAAGGGAGATAGAGAGACAGAGGTGAAGAGAGAGAGAGAGAGACAGAGGTGAAGAGAGGGAGAAGAGACAGAGGTGAAGGGAGAGAGAGACAGAGGTGAAGGGAGATAGAGAGACAGAGGTGAAGGGAGATAGAGAGACAGAGGTGAAGGGAGATAGAGAGACAGAGGTGAAGGGAGATAGAGAGACAGAGGTGAAGGGAGAGAGAGAGAGACAGAGGTGAAGAGAGGGAGAAGAGACAGAGGTGAAGGGAGATAGAGAGACAGAGGTGAAGAGAGAGAGAGAGACAGAGGTGAAGAGAGGGAGAAGAGACAGAGGTGAAGGGAGATAGAGAGACAGAGGTGAAGAGAGAGAGAGAGAGACAGAGGTGAAGAGAGGGAGAAGAGACAGAGGTGAAGAGAGAGAGAGAGAGACAGAGGTGAAGAGAGGGAGAAGAGACAGAGGTGAAGGGAGATAGAGAGACAGAGGTGAAGAGAGAGAGAGAGACAGAGGTGAAGAGAGGGAGAAGAGACAGAGGTGAAGGGAGATAGAGAGACAGAGGTGAAGAGAGAGAGAGAGACAGAGGTGAAGAGAGGGAGAAGAGACAGAGGTGAAGGGAGAGAGAGACAGAGGTGAAGAGAGAGAGAAGAGACAGAGGTGAAGGGAGAGACGGATGGAGAGAAGAGAGAGAGAAGAGACAGAGGTGAAGGGAGAGACGGATGGAGAGAAGAGAGAAAGAAGAGACAGAGGTGAAGAGAGAGAGAAGAGACAGAGGTGAAGGGAGAGAGAGACAGAGGTGAAGAGAGAGAGAGACAGAGGTGAAGGGAGATAGAGAGACAGAGGTGAAGAGAGAGAGAGAGACAGAGGTGAAGAGAGGGAGAAGAGACAGAGGTGAAGGGAGATAGAGAGACAGAGGTGAAGAGAGGGAGAAGAGACAGAGGTGAAGGGAGGGAGAAGAGACAGAGGTGAAGAGAGGGAGAAGAGACAGAGGTGAAGGGAGGGAGAAGAGACAGAGGTGAAGAGAGGGAGAAGAGACAGAGGTGAAGAGAGGGAGAAGAGACAGAGGTGAAGAGAGGGAGAAGAGACAGAGGTGAAGGGAGAGAGAGAGATGGAGAGAGAGATAGTGTATTTGTGCCCTGACGGATAATGATTCCAGTTCAGAACCTATAAGTGATTAAGAGCAGCTTCGTTTCGTTTTAATCAAGAGGAGAATGATCTTTAAAGACAAATTGTATCTATGATCATATGTTATCCAGTCATTCTTTTTTATATGTTCTATTTATATCTGTAAATCAACCAATACCCAGCCATGATTACATTTAAGTCATTTAGCAGACGCTCTTATCCAGAGCGACTTACAGTTAGTGAGTGCATACATGTTTTTTTTTCTGTTTTTTTCTCATACTGGCCCCCCGTGTGAATCAAACCCACAACCCTGGCATTGCAAACGCCATGCTCTACCAACTGAGCTACATCCCTCCCTGGACAACTCTGGGCCAATTGTGCGCCGCCAGGTGTTCTACTCTGCTAGCCAGCACCTCTCCTAAACAGGTGTTCTACTCTGCTAGCCAGCACCTCTCCTAAACAGGTGTTCTACTCTGCTAGCCAGCACCTCTCCTCAACAGGTGTTCTACTCTGCTACCCAGCACCTCTCCTAAACAGGTGTTCTACTCTGCTAGCCAGCACCTCTCCTAAACAGGTGTTCTACTCTGCTAGCCAGCACCTCTCCTAAACAGGTGTTCTACTCCGCTAGCCAGCACCTCTCCTAAACAGGTGTTCTACTCTGTTAGCCAGCACCTCTCTGCTACTCTCTATCTCTGCTTCTCTCTCTGCTACTCTCTCTCTCTGCTACTCTCTCTCTCTGCTACTCTCTGCTACTCTCTCTCTCTCTGCTACTCTCTCTCTCTCTGCTACTCTCTCTCTCTGCTACTCTCTGCTACTCTCTCTCTCTCTGCTACTCTCTCTCTCTCTGCTACTCTCTCTGCTTCTCTCTCCCTCTGCTACTCTCTCCCTCTGCTACTCTCTCCCTCTGCTACTCTCGCTCTCTGCTACTCTCTCTCTGCTACTCTATCTCTGCTACTCTCTCTCTGCTTCTCTCTCTCTGCTACTCTCTCTCTCTGCTACTCTCTCTCTCTGCTACTCTCTCTCTCTGCTACCCTCTCTCTCTCTGCTACTCTCTCTCTGCTTCTCTCTCTCTGCTTCTCTCTCTCTGCTACTCTCTCTCTCTGCTACTCTCTCTCTCTGCTACTCTCTCTCTCTGCTACTCTCTCTCTCTCTGCTACTCTCTCTCTGCTACTCTCTCTCTGCTACTCTCTCTCTCTGCTACTCTCTCTCTCTCTCTGCTCCTCTCTCTCTGCTTCTCTCTCTCTCTCTGCTTCTCTCTCTCTGCTTCTCTCTCTCTGCTACTCTCTCTCTCTGCTACTCTCTCTCTCTCTGCTACTCTCTCTCTGCTTCTCTCTCTCTCTGCTTCTCTCTCTCTGCTACTCTCTCTCTCTGCTACTCTCTCTCTCTGCTTCTCTCTCTCTGCTTCTCTCTCTCTGCTACTCTCTCTCTCTGCTACTCTCTCTCTCTGCTACTCTCTCTCTCTGCTACTCTCTCTCTGCTTCTCTCTCTCTGCTTCTCTCTCTCTGCTACTCTCTCTGCTACTCTCTCTGCTACTCTCTCTCTGCTTCTCTCTCTCTGCTACTCTCTCTGCTACTCTCTCTCTCTGCTACTCTCTCTCTCTGCTAATCTCTCTGCTACTCTCTCTGCTACTCTCTCTCTGCTTCTCTCTCTCTGCTACTCTCTCTCTCTGCTTCTCTCTCTCTGCTACTCTCTCTGCTACTCTCTCTGCTACTCTCTCTCTGCTTCTCTCTCTCTGCTACTCTCTCTGCTACTCTCTCTCTCTGCTACTCTCTCTCTCTGCTACGCTCTCTCTCTGCTACTCTCTCTCTCTGCTACTCTCTCTCTGCTTCTCTCTCTCTGCTACTCTCTCTCTCTCTGCTACTCTCTCTCTCTACTACTCTCTCTCTCTGCTACTCTCTCTCTCTGCTACTCTCTCTCTCTGCTACTCTCTCTCTCTGCTACTCTCTAACTACTCTCTCTCTCTGCTACTCTCTCTCTGCTTCTCTCTCTCTGCTACTCTCTCTCTCTACTACTCTCTCTCTCTGCTACTCTCTAACTACTCTCTCTCTCTGCTACTCTCTCTCTGCTTCTCTCTCTCTGCTACTCTCTCTGCTACTCTCTCTCTTTGCTACTCTCTCTCTGCTACTCTCGAATGAGCGGAATGCCGGCCAGCAGATCACTACTCACTACCCCGTGTAGCTCAGTTGGTGGAGCATGGCGCTTGCAACGCCAGGGTTGTGGGTTCGATTCCCACGGGGGGGGCAGTATGAAAATGTATGTACTCACTAACTGTAAGTCGCTCTGGATAAGAGCGTCTGCTAAATGACTACAATGTAAAATGCACTCCCACACGCACCCGCAAATACACTGATAGTGAAGCTGGCACCACAGAGGCCTCTACACCAGCATCACGCTAATCTATCGATTGGCTGGTCACAAGACCATGAGGTCATCAGCTCTGCCCCAAGGGGATGATGGGAGGGATCGTCTCGGTCTGCTTTCTCATAGTGTGTGTGTGTATGTTTGTGTTTGTGTTGTGCGTGTTCTCTCCTGTCTGCCATGTCATTACCTCTGTGTATTCAGACTCCCCAATCTGTCATTACCTCTGTGTATTCAGACTCCCCAATCTGTCATTACCTCTGTGTATTCAGACTCCCCAATCCGTCATTACCTCTGTGTATTCAGACTCCCCAATCTGTCATTACCTCTGTGTATTCAGACTCCCCAATCCGTCATTACCTCTGTGTATTCAGACTCTCCAATCTGTCATTACCTCTGTGTATTCAGACTCCCCAATCCGTCATTACCTCTGTGTATTCAGACTCTCCAATCTGTCATTACCTCTGTGTATTCAGACTCCCCAATCTGTCATTACCTCTGTGTATTCAGACTCCCCAATCTGTCATTACCTCTGTGTATTCACACCCCAATCTGTCATTACCTCTGTGTATTCAGACTGCCCAATCTGTCATTACCTCTGTGTATTCAGACTGCCCAATCTGTCATTACCTCTGTGTATTCAGACTGCCCAATCTGTCATTACCTCTGTGTATTCAGACTCCCCAATCTGTCATTACCTCTGTGTATTCAGACTCCCCAATCCGTCATTACCTCTGTGTATTCAGACTCCCCAATCTGTCATTACCTCTGTGTATTCAGACTCCCCAATCTGTCATTACCTCTGTGTATTCACACCCCAATCTGTCATTACCTCTGTGTATTCAGACTGCCCAATCTGTCATTACCTCTGTGTATTCAGACTGCCCAATCTGTCATTACCTCTGTGTATTCAGACTGCCCAATCTGTCATTACCTCTGTGTATTCAGACTCCCCAATCCGTCATTACCTCTGTGTATTCAGACTCCCCAATCCGTCATTACCTCTGTGTATTCAGACTTCCCAATCTGTCATTACCTCTGTGTATTCAGACTCCCCAATCTGTCATTACCTCTGTGTATTCAGACTCCCCAATCTGTCATTACCTCTGTGTATTCAGACTCCCCAATCCGTCATTACCTCTGTGTATTCAGACTCCCCAATCCGTCATTACCTCTGTGTATTCAGACTGCCCAATCCGTCATTACCTCTGTGTATTCAGACTCCCCAATCTGTCATTACCTCTGTGTATTCAGACTGCCCAATCTGTCATTACCTCTGTGTATTCAGACTGCCCAATCTGTCATTACCTCTGTGTATTCAGACTCCCCAATCTGTCATTACCTCTGTGTATTCACACTCCCCAATCTGTCATTACCTCTGTGTATTCAGACTCCCCAATCTGTCATTACCTCTGTGTATTCAGACTCCCCAATCTGTCATTACCTCTGTGTATTCAGACTCCCCAATCTGTCATTACCTCTGTGTATTCAGACTCCCCAATCTGTCATTACCTCTGTGTATTCAGACTCCCCAATCTGTCATTACCTCTGTGTATTCAGACTCCCCAATCCGTCATTACCTCTGTGTATTCAGACTCCCTAATCTGTCATTACCTCTGTGTATTCAGACTCCCCAATCTGTCATTACCTCTGTGTATTCAGACTCCCCAATCTGTCTATCCCTCCCTTGACCTCCTTCCCCTGCTCAGCAAATCACCTCCTCTCTCCATTTGACTGAATCAATTGTCATCCCCCTCTGTCTCTCCTCTGTCCGTTGGTTTCCTCTCCTCTCTTCCTCCACTCAGGCTATTCCAGGTCAATGAAATCAGATCACCTCTACTGATCAATACCACAGCATGTATGTCAGCTAGCTACTGCATAATGATGTTTACATAACCACTAACTAGCCACAGTGTTTCTAAAAGGCTGGTTATAACACTGAATAACATCACAAAGCTAGTCTATAACATGCTTATAAGCAGAAGAGGAAAAACCATAGTTTAGGGCCCAGCGTTCTTCCTGGTGATTTCAGGAAAAACTCCTGGCTATAAACATAAGTCACCTGAAGAAATGTGATATGGGTTCAGTGTAAGGGAAGAGCATGTTTTGGTTAAATACATCTACTTTCTAAGACATATGACTTCAGGATCCACAACAGCTAGCAATTCAATAAGAGAGTACAGACGAAGGCCTAGCAGCCATAAATACAGTATATTAAGTTAGATGTTATTACCATGACGTCTTGAAACAGTAAGGAACTGTCACAAGCCTTTGTCCTGTCGCATCGCTATGAGCTATGCCTAATGTGTACCACGCCAGGATCTGATAACCTCTTCCATATCAGTTCTGGCTCTTTCCTTAAATAAACTGCAGGATCTTCAAATAAACTAATCTCATCCACAAAAATGTTTCCCCTCTTAGTTAACTTTTTCTCACACAGTCTCTATATCTTCTGTTGACTCTCTCTCACACAGTCTCTATATCTTCTGTTGACTCTCTCTCACACAGTCTCTATATCTTCTGTTGACTCACTCTCTCACAGTCTCTATATCTTCTGTTGACTCTCTCTCACACAGTCTCTATATCTTCTGTTGACTCTCTCTCACACAGTCTCTATATCTTCTGTTGACTCACTCTCTCACAGTCTCTATATCTTCTGTTGACTCTCTCTCACACAGTCTCTATATCTTCTGTAAAGAAAACTACTGAAAGAATGACTGTGAAAGTCATTGCCGGTAGAGCACATACCGTCACAAACAGGGAGGAGGTTTGTGATGACAGAAGTCTATGCAGTACATATTTGCTAAAGCGCCAAACAGTAATCAGTCTTCTGAGGGGAACAGTAGAGACTTACTGAATGCGTCCCAAATGGCACCCTATTCCCTATAGAGTGCACAACCGTTGACTAGAGAGCCTATAGGAAGCTCTGGTCAAAGGTAGTGCACTCTATAGGGAATAGGGTGCCATTTGGGACGGGTCGCCCATGAAAAGGTCACATCCAGCACACCTGCTCTCCCCTGGACGCCTGTCCTGAACCAGAGTAGTGCTGGGTGCTTGGCAGTGCTGGGTGCTTGGCAGTGCTGGGTGCTTGGCAGTGCTGGGTGCTTGGCAGTGTGTATTGTTATACAGCACACAGCACACCAGATGCTCTGTCTTTACTACACACCGTACAGGCTGCCTGCCGCCCATTTAGCCCGCCGCTGCTAAATTAATATAGGGGAAACACTGTATGGGATAACAGAAGCAGAGAACACAGAGAACTCACTCACTAACACACATATACACACACATACACACTCACTCAAACACACACACACACATATACACACACTCAAATATACACACACACACACTCAAATATACACACACACACACACACACTCAAATATACACACACACACTCAAATATACACACACACACACTCAAACACATACACACACACTCAAATATACACACACACACACAAATATACACACACACACTCAAATATACACACACACACTCAAATATACACATACACACTCAAATATACACACACACACTCAAACACACACTCAAATATACACACACACTCAAATATACACACACACACTCAAATATACACACACACACACACACACACACACACACACTCAAACACATACACTCAAATATACACACACACACACACACACACACTCAAACACATACACACACACATTTACATTTTAGTCATTTAGCAGACGCTCTTATCCAGAGCGACTTACAGTTAGTGAATACATTTTTTTTTTTTTTATACTGGCCCCCCATGGGAAACGAACCCACAACCCTGGCGTTGCAAACGCCATGCTCTACCAACTGAGCTACATCCCTGCCGGCCATTCCCTCCCCTACCCTGGACGACGCTGGGCCAATTGTGCGCCGCCCCATTGGTCTCCCGGTTGCGGCCGGCTACAGCAGAGCCTGGATTCGAACCAGGATCTCTAGTGGCACAGTTAGCACTGCGATGCAGAGCCTTAGACCACTGCGCCGTACACACACACACACTCAAACACATACACACACACTCAAACACATACACACACACTCAAACACACACACACACACACACACACACATATACACACATACACACTCAAACACATACACACACACACACTCAAACACACACACTCACACACTCAAACACACACACTCAAACACACACACACACACACACAAACACATACACACACATACGCACTCAAACACATACACACACACTCAAACACACACACACACACACATATACACTCAAACACACACACACAAACATATACACACATACACACTCAAACACACACACACTCAAGCACACACACACACACACACACACACACACACAGGTGCAGACGCACACAGCCACTGAAGGCTGATCATGCAGTTCCAGGAATTATAAACTGACTAAACATTAGGGCCCAGTGGTTGGTGATGCTTTTCTAGAGGGCTGGACCAATCACAACTCTAGTTATACCAGTCATACCAGGCACACTGGGAACGTAGGAAGGGCTTTGATCTTGCGGATCTGAATGCTGCATAGTTTATGTATTTACAGGTGGAACACACATTCTATCTTTCTCTCTCACACACACACAATCCTACCTCGAAGCTGCTATTTCCACTTTCGTCCTGGCGATAGCCCCTGCCCTCTGCGCCCCCTCCACGGCCCGGTCCACTTTCTCTTTGGTTTTGGGGTTCTTTAGCGGGATCAACTGCTTCCTTATTCCACGCACCAGCACGTTATTCTTGTACTTCCCTTCTTCCTTGTTGCCCTCGGGGAAGGTGGTGCACCCGTAACCGTGGCGCTTGTTGTTCAGCCACTCCCCCTCGTACTTCATCCCGTTGGAACGTTCGCTGACGCCGAACCCGTTGCGCTTGTCGTTCTTCCACTCCCCCATGTACGTCTCGGTGGTGGTGGCGTCCACGTGATCCTCCAATAGCAGGTCCTCTTCCGGCAGCTCTCCGTCGCCCAGGGAGACGGTGGAGTTGGCGTCTGCGTCGGAGGAGCTGATGCGGCTCATAGCTGCGTCGCTGAGTGCCGAGCTCCTCTTGCTGGAGATGGACGACTTCGATTCGGACTTGTGGAGCCGGCGGAGGCTCCCGAACAGCGACCCGCGACGGAACAGCCCCTTCTTCTTCTTCTTCCCGGTGACCACTTCGCTATCCGAGTGGAAGTTGAGGACGAACCCGCCGCGGCCGCCGGTGGGAGTGTCACCCGAGAGGTCCTGGAGCACGGCGCCGTTACTCTGCTCGGAGCGCAGGGACGCCAGGGAGGTACGGAGTGGGGACTGTATTACCGTGGCCATGCCGTAGGGAACACTCTGGCGCACGCCGTAACCATGACGCATCCCACCCATCCACTGGCCCTGGTATGTACCTGGAGGAGACACAGAACAATAACGATGGGGGTGAATAGATCATCGGTTGGCTAGTTGGTTGGCTGGCTGATTACTCGATTGGTTGGTTGATTGATTGATTGATTGATTGGTTGATTGATCTTAAAAGTAATAATTAAAAGCCACAGGTCCAACTCAATATTAGGAAGGTGTTCTTAATGTTTTGTACACTCAGTGTAGATCACAATTATTCAGACAGAACAATGGCAATCTCCAGATACTGTACATACGGTAGTCTGCGTTCCAAACGGCACTCTATTCCCTACATAGTGGGTCCTAGTCAGGAGTAGCGCACTATATAGGGATTAGGGTGCCATTTGGGATAAAGCCATCCAGTGCAGTCTCCCTGACCAGCACGGAACACTCCTCCTGACTGATCGAATGAAACACTTCCCTTCAATGTTCCAAGATAATGTGTTATGAACGTTCGAAGCTACTATGGCGAGTCAGGTCTGATCTAAAAGGGACCCATCTATACAATAAAGAAGTATCTTGGACAATATACTTGTCTCAATGGCCAGGTTAGAGTGCATCAAAACCGTGACGTATCATACGGAAATTGTGACTGACTGACTGATCTACAAATAATATTGAGTAGGCTAGTTATTTACGATGCAATGGGATTACTGTAACCTCTCATAGTAAAGAACACTGTAACCTCATAGTAAAGTCACACTGTAACCTCTCATAGTAAAGTCACACTGTAACCTCTCATAGTAAAGTCACACTGAAACCTCTCATGGTAAAGTCACACTGTAACCTCTCATAGTAAAGTCACACTGTAACCTCTCATAGTAAAGTCACACTGTAACCTCTCATAGTAAAGTCACACTGTAACCTCTCATAGTAAAGTCACACTGAAACCTCTCATGGTAAAGTCACACTGTAACCGCTCATGGTAAAAGTCACATTGAAACCTCTCATAGTAAAGTCACACTGTAACCTCTCATAGTGAAGTCACACTGTAACCTCTCATAGTAAAGTCACACTGTAACCTCTCATAGTAAAGTCACACTGTAACCTCTCATAGTAAAGTCACACTGTAACCTCTCAAGGTAAAGTCACAGAGTAGATCAGTCAGTCTGGACTTTAAGGTTGGCTGAAATGTTGAGCGCACCCTGTGACTTTACTATGAGAGGTTTCAGTGTGACTTTGCTATGAGAGGTTTCAGTGTGACTTTACTATGAGAGGTTACAGTGTGACTTTACTATGAGAGGTTACAGTGTGACTTTACTATTGAAGGTTACAGTGTGACTTTACTATAAGAGGTTTCAGTGTGACTTTACTATTCAAGGTTACAGTGTGACTTTACTTTAAGAGGTTTCAGTGTGACTTTACTATGAGAGGTTACATTGTGACTTTACTATGACAGGTTTCAGTGTGACTTTACTATTCAAGGTTACAGTGTGACTTTACTATTCAAGGTTACAGTGTGACTTTACTATGAGAGGTTACAGTGTGACTTTACTATGACAGTTTTCAGTGTGACTTTACTATGAGAGGTTACAGTGTGACTTCACTATAAGAGGTTTCAGTGTGACTTTACTATAAGAGGTTTCAGTGTGACTACTATGAGAGGTTTCAGTGTGACTTTACTATAAGAGGTTACAGTGTGACTTTGCTATTCAAGGTTACAGTGTGACTTTACTATGAGAGGTTTCAGTGTGACTTTACTATAAGAGGTTTCAGTGTGACTTTACTATGAGAGGTTACAGTGTGACTTTACTATGAGAGGTTTCAGTGTGACTTTACTATGACAGGTTACAGTGTTACTTTACTATTCAAGGTTACAGTGTGACTTTACTATGAGAGGTTTCAGTGTGACTTCACTATAAGAGGTTACAGTGTGACTTTACTATAAGAGGTTTCAGTGTGACTACTATAAGAGGTTTCAGTGTGACTTTACTATGAGAGGTTACAGTGTGACTTTACTATGACAGGTTTCAGTGTGACTTTACTATTCAAGGTTACAGTGTGACTTTACTATTCAAGGTTACAGTGTGACTTTACTATAAGAGGTTTCAGTGTGACTTTACTATGAGAGGTTACAGTGTGACTTTACTATGACAGGTTTCAGTGTGACTTTACTATTCAAGGTTACAGTGTGACTTCACTATAATAGGTTTCAGTGTGACTACTATGAGAGGTTTCAGTGTGACTTTACTATGAGAGGTTACAGTGTGACTTTACTATTCAAGGTTACAGTGTGACTTTACTATGAGAGGTTTCAGTGTGACTTTACTATAAGAGGTTTCAGTGTGACTTTACTATGAGCGGTTACAGTGTCACTTTACTATGAGAGGTTTCAGTGTGACTTTACTATGACAGGTTACAGTGTGACTTTACTATTCAAGGTTACAGTTTGACTTTACTATGACAGGTTTCAGTGTGACTTCACTATAAGAGGTTTCAGTGTGACTTTACTATAAGAGGTTTCAGTGTGACTACTATGAGAGGTTTCAGTGTGACTTTACTATGAGAGGTTACAGTGTGACTTTACTATTCAAGGTTACAGTGTGACTTTACTATGAGAGGTTTCAGTGTGACTTTACTATGACAGGTTTCAGTGTGACTTTACTATTCAAGGTTACAGTGTGAATTTACTATTCAAGGTTACAGTGTGACTTTACTATGAGAGGTTACAGTGTGACTTTACTATGACAGGTTTCAGTGTGACTTTACTATTCAAGGTTACAGTGTGATTTTACTATGAGAGGTTACAGTGTGACTTTACTATGAGAGGTTTCAGTGTGACTTTACTATTCAAGGTTACAGTGTGACTTTACTATAAGAGGTTTCAGTGTGACTTTACTATGAGAGGTTACAGTGTGACTTTACTATGAGAGGTTACAGTGTGACTTTACTATGACAGGTTTCAGTGTGACTTTACTATTCAAGGTTACAGTGTGACTTCACTATAATAGGTTTCAGTGTGACTACTATGAGAGGTTTCAGTGTGACTTTACTATGAGAGGTTACAGTGTGACTTTACTATTCAAGGTTACAGTGTGACTTTACTATGAGAGGTTTCAGTGTGACTTTACTATAAGAGGTTTCAGTGTGACTTTACTATGAGCGGTTACAGTGTCACTTTACTATGAGAGGTTTCAGTGTGACTTTACTATGACAGGTTACAGTGTGACTTTACTATTCAAGGTTACAGTTTGACTTTACTATGACAGGTTTCAGTGTTACTTCACTATAAGAGGTTTCAGTGTGACTTTACTATAAGAGGTTTCAGTGTGACTACTATGAGAGGTTTCAGTGTGACTTTACTATGAGAGGTTACAGTGTGACTTTACTATTCAAGGTTACAGTGTGACTTTACTATGAGAGGTTTCAGTGTGACTTTACTATGACAGGTTTCAGTGTGACTTTACTATTCAAGGTTACAGTGTGAATTTACTATTCAAGGTTACAGTGTGACTTTACTATGAGAGGTTACAGTGTGACTTTACTATGACAGGTTTCAGTGTGACTTTACTATTCAAGGTTACAGTGTGATTTTACTATGAGAGGTTACAGTGTGACTTTACTATGAGAGGTTTCAGTGTGACTTTACTATTCAAGGTTACAGTGTGACTTTACTATAAGAGGTTTCAGTGTGACTTTACTATGAGAGGTTACAGTGTGACTTTACTATGAGAGGTTACAGTGTGACTTTACTATGACAGGTTTCAGTGTGACTTTACTATTCAAGGTTACAGTGTGACTTCACTATAATAGGTTTCAGTGTGACTACTATGAGAGGTTTCAGTGTGACTTTACTATGAGAGGTTACAGTGTGACTTTACTATTCAAGGTTACAGTGTGACTTTACTATGAGAGGTTTCAGTGTGACTTTACTATAAGAGGTTTCAGTGTGACTTTACTATGAGCGGTTACAGTGTCACTTTACTATGAGAGGTTTCAGTGTGACTTTACTATTCAAGGTTACAGTGTGACTTTACTATGAGAGGTTTCAGTGTGACTTTACTATAAGAGGTTTCAGTGTGACTTTACTATGAGCGGTTACAGTGTCACTTTACTATGAGAGGTTTCAGTGTGACTTTACTATTCAAGGTTACAGTGTGACTTTACTATGAGAGGTTACAGTGTGACTTTACTATGAGAGGTTACAATGTGACTTTAGCATGACAGGTTACAGTGTGACTTTAGCATGAGAGGTTACAGTGTGACTCTACTATGAGAGGTTACAGTGTGACTTTAGCATGAGAGGTTACAGTGTGACTTTAGCATGAGAGGTTACAGTGTGACTCTACTATGAGAGGTTACAGTGTGACTCTACTATGAGAGGTTACAGTGTGACTTTACCATGATAGGTTACAGTGTGACTTTACTATGAGAGGTTACAGTGTGACTTTACTATGAGAGGTTACAGTGTGACTTTACTATGAGAGGTTTCAGTGTGACTTTACTATGAGAGGTTACAGTGTGACTTTACTATGAGAGGTTAAAGTGTGACTTTATTATGAGAGGTTACAGTGTGACTTTACTATGAGAGGTTACAGTGTGACTTTACTATGAGAGGTTACAGTGTGACTTTACCATGAGAGGTTACAGTGTGACTTTACTATGAGAGGTTACAGTGTGACTTTACTATGAGAGGTTACAGTGTTCTTTACTATGAGAGGTTACAGTGTGACTTTACCATGAGAGGTTACAGTGTGACTTTACTATGAGAGGTTACAGTGTGACTTTACTATGAGAGGTTACAGTGTGACTTTACTATGAGAGGTTACAGTGTGACTCTACTATGAGAGGTTACAGTGTGACTTTACCATGAGAGGTTACAGTGTTCTTTACTATGAGAGGTTACAGTGTGAAATACTGGTATGGCAGTATTTCAGCACATCTTCGGTGGTATGGCAGTATTTCAGCACATCTTCGGTGGTATGGCAGTATTTCAGCACATCTTCGGTGGTATGGCAGTATTTCAGCACATCTTCAGTGGTATAGCAGTATTTCAGCACATCTTCAGTGGTATGGCAGTATTTCAGCACATCTTCGGTGGTATGGCAGTATTTCAGCACATCTTCGGTGGTATGGCAGTATTTAAGCACATCTTCGGTGGTATGGCAGTATTTCAGCACATCTTCGGTGGTATGGCAGTATTTCAGCACATCTTCGGTGGTATGGCAGTATTTCAGCTACAGGCAAACCGATCAACCAAATGCAAGTGTTGTGAAAAAAAGGGCCTCAGAGTTGTAGCAACAACAAAAGGCAACATGACAGATTTATTCAATAATCTGAAGAAGAACCACCCTCTACTTTACAGAGTGGTGAAGAAACCACTCAGCCATAGCCAGCCACCTACGTTAAGCAGGCATTGATTGCCGATGTGTTTCAAGTGTAACACCATACAGAAAAACATCTCGCATACAGACATACATCACCAAGGCTATCACCTATCTATTTAAAAAGTTAAAGAAAAAAAATAATAAAAAAAATAATAATAATACAAATGAAACAAAACAAAACAATTTGAAAAAAAATAATATACAAAAAAACAATTATATATATAAAACCAATGAAAATTAAGAATATACTCAAAAAAATAAAATAAATTGGCTATCATAAGGTGAATGCACCAATTTGGAAGTCGCTCTGGATAAGAGCATCTGCTAAATTACGTACATGTAATGTAATGTACATAGGAATCACGTCTTTACAGTGCTATTTCCACTGTCAGCAAAGACAGCTTCAAGAAAGATGATAAATAAGCTGGACAGGAGATATAAGGTTCTATCTAGAACATACAGTATTTTGCCCAAGTCTCCATCCCAACACTGTAGAACACAAGTAAGGGAGAAGTTGAAAGAGAGCTCATTATTACGTAACTACAACAGGCCTTTGTTCTTGTAGAACAACCCAGCCTTACATCAGTTTGACAGCACACTTTATTGATGAGAAGTTTCAACTGAAAGGCCGGTGACTGGCTAAAACGTGGTAAAGACCATCACGTTAATGACTGGACCAAACGTGGTAAAGACCATCACGTTAATGACTGGACCAAACGTGGTAAAGACCATCACGTTAATGACTGGACCAAACGTGGTAAAGACCATCACATTAAATGACTGGACCAAACGTGGTAAAGACCATCACGTTAATGACTGTACCAAACGTGGTAAAGACCATCACGTTAATGACTGGACCAAACGTGGTAAAAGACCATCACGTTAATGACTGGACCAAACGTAGTAAAGACCATCACGCTGATGACTGGACCAAACGTGGTAAAGACCATCACATTAATGACTGGACCAAACGTGGTAAAGACCATCACGCTGATGACTGAACCAAACGTAGTAAAGACCATCACGCTGATGACTGAACCAAACGTAGTAAAGACCATCACGCTGATGACTGGACCAAACGTGGTAAAGACCATCACGCTGATGACTGAACCAAACGTAGTAAAGACCATCACGCTGATGACTGGACCAAACGTAGTAAAGACCATCAGTTGGCTACGTGTTACATTTTTTAAGGCACTTTGACTTCTAATTTCAATAATAATATTGATTGAGCCTACTTCTACAGAATTATACTCTCACCAGCTTCCTGTTCCATCTGCAGCCTATCGCTACCTGAATACAGAATTAACTTAGGCTATTAATAATAATATGCCATTTAGCAGACGCTTTTATCCAAAGCGACTTACAGTCATGCGCGCATACATTTTTAACGTATGGGTGGTCCCGGGGATCGAACCCACTACCCTGGCGTTACAAGCGCCGAGCTCTACCAGCTGAGCTACAGAGGACCCCAAGACTACAATAACTCATCATGGTCAAATAGGAAGTAGGAACTCATAATGTTATTAATTAATTAATAAGTGCTGCGCTTTATAGCATACTATATTTTGATGATCATGTTACAAATGAATGTTTGTTAATATGTCAGTGTAATAATCTAATTTCATGCGTATAACAATGTTGGAAAATATTAGTTTAATTCGTTTTTGTATTCAGTTAGCACAGTGTGTATTAATTCATATGATCTCATTTTAGAAGTAATGCTCTCTGCCCTGACACTTGTTTTAACCGTGTCGATTGGATTTACCAAGTTTTCACACAGGTGTTTGACAACAGCAATATCTGGCCAAAAATAAAATCGCTAGTAGATATTTATTAGAATTTTTGTCCAAATCGTTTAGCCCTACTACATACTTCTTAACGCTCACCCCAACGCTCACGCCAACGCTCACCCTCACCCCAACACTCACCCTCACCCCAACACTCACCCTATATAAATACCTCGTAACCCAACCCCAACACTACATACATACATACATACATACATACCTTTTAACCCAACACTCACCCAACCCTCACCCCAACGCTCACCATACATACATACCTCTTAACCCAACCCCAACTGTCACGCCAACCCTCACCCCAACCCTACATACAGTGCATTCAGAAAGTATTCAGACCCCTTGACTTCTTCCACATTTTGTTGTTACGTTACAGCCTTATTCTAAAATTGATTAATGAATGTTTTTCGTCATCAATCTACACACAATACTCCATAACGACAAAGTGAAAACAGGTTTGTATAAATTTTTGCAAATGTATAAAAATAAAAAAACACACAACAAATACCTTATTTTACATAAGTATTCAGACCCTTTGCTATGAGACTCGAAATTGAGATCAGGTGCATCCTGTTTCCATTGATCATCCTTGAGATATTTCTATAACTTGTTTGGAGTCCACCTGTGGTAAATTCAATTGATTGGACATGATTTGGAAAGGCACACACCTTTCCATATAAGGTCCCACAGTTGACAGTGCATGTCAGAGCAAAAACCAAGAGGTCGAAGGAATTGTCCGTAGACCTCCGAGACAGGATTATGTAAAGGCACAGATCTGGGGAAGGGTACCAAAAAATGTCTGCAGCATTGAAGGTCCCCAAGAATAGTGGCCTCCATCATTCTTAAATGGAAGAAGTTTGGAACCACCAACACTTTTCCTAGAGCTGGCAACCCGGCCAAACTGAGCAATCAGGGGAGAAGGGCCTTTATCAGGGAGGTGACCAAGAACCTGATGGTCACTCTGAAAGAGCTGCAGAGTTCCTCTGTGGAGATGGGAGAACCTTCCAGAAGGACAACCATCTCTGCAGCACTCCACCAATCAGGTCTTTATGGTAGTGGCCAGACGGAAGCCACTCCTCAGTAAAAGGCACATGACCCTAAGCACACAGCCAAGACAACGCAGGAGTGGCTTCGGGACAAGTCTCTGAATGTCCTTGAGTGGCCCAGCCAGAGCCCGGACTTGAACCTGATCGAACATCTCTGGAGATACCTGAAAATAGCTGTGCAGCAACTCTCCCCATCCAACCTGACAGAGCTTGAGAGGATCTGCAGAGAAGAATGGGAGAAACTCCCCAAATACAGGTGTGCCAAGCTTGTAGCGTCATACCCAAGAAGACTTGAGGCTGTAATCGCTGCCAAAGGTGCTTCAACAAAGTACTGAGTAAAGGGTCTGAAAACTTATGTAAAATGTGATATTTCAAATTTCTAAAAACCTGTTTTTGCTTCGTCATTATGGGGTATTGTGTGTAGATTGATGCGGGGACAAAACTATTTAATCAATTGTAGAATAAGGTTGTAACGTAACAAAATGTGGAAAAAGTCAAGGGTTGTGAATAGTTTCCGAATGCACTGTACGTACATACCTCAACCCTCACCCATATCCGCTGAAAAAATTATAATAATAAAGTATGTTGAAAGTCACCAGCATCAATATGGAGTTGGTCCCCCCCACTTGCTGTTATAACATCCTCCACTCTTCTGGGAAGGCTTTCCACTAGATGTTGGAACATTGCTGCGGGGACGTGCTTCCATTCAGCCACAAGAGCATTAGTGAGGTCGGTCACTGATGTTGGGCGATTAGGCGCTGGCTCACAGTCGGCGTTCCAATTCATCCCAAAGGCGTTCTATGGGGTTGAGGTCAGGGCTCTGTGCAGAACAGTCAAGTTCTTCCAACACTGATGTCGACAAACCATTTCTGTATGAACCTCGCTTTGTGCACCGGGGGCATTGTCATGCTATAATGTCATTGTATGCTATAGCGATAGATATCCCTTAATATATATATATATATATATATATATATATATATATATATATATATATATATATATATATATATATATATATATATATATATATATAGCAAATAGAAATCAAAACTGGATGGTCTTCAGGAGATAGATGGGAGGGGTTGAGGGTAGCTGAAGGATGGGATAAAAACATTAAAAAATATAACTATTGTAAAATGTGTCCGTGACATGTATTTAGTATAGGTAAGCTGGAAATAGAAGCCTAAGTGTTGTTGTCCATTAGTTTACTCCAATTAGGGGAGGGGTGGTGGGGTTAGGGGAAAATAATAAAGGAAAATATATTGTAAAAATATATATATTTAACATACGGTACCAGTAAAAAGTTTGGACACATCTACTCATTCAAGGGTTTTTCCTTATTTTGACAATTTTTTACATTGTAGAATAATAGTGAAGACATCAAAACTATGAAATAACACATATGGAATCATGTAGTAACCAAAAAAAGTGTTAAACAAATCAAAATATTTTTTAAATTTGAGATTCTTCAAAGTAGCCACCCTTTGCCTTGATGACAGCTTTGCACACTCTTGGCATTCTCTCAACCAGCTTCATGAGGTAGTCACCTGGAATGCATTTTCAATTAACAGCTGTGCCTTCATAAAAGTTAATTTGTGGAATTTCTTTCCTTCTTGAGCCAATCAGTTGTGTTGTGACAAGGTAGGGAGGGTATACAGAAGATAGCCTTATTTGGTAAAAGACCAAGTCCATATTATGGCAAGAAAAGCTCAAATAAGCCAAGAGAAACGACAGTCCATCATTACTTTAAGACATGAAGGTCAGTCAATACGGAACATTTCAAGAATTTGAAAGTTTCTTCAAGTGCAGTCACAAAAATATTGTTTTGTTGCAAGTTGAAAGAGTCTGAATTAATGCGAAACGTTGTATACAACATGGGATCGTGTTAGGATATAAAAATGGATTTCATCCAATAAAACTATGCTACATTTGATCTCTGAGACCCTCAGGATGACAAATTAGAGCAAGATTACTGAATGTAAGTACATTATTTACCTTCAGAGGTGAATGTATCAAACCAGTTGCCTTGATAAAAGTGTTTTGTTGTTGTGCACCCTCCTCAAACAATAGCATGGTATTTTTTCGCTGTAATAGCTACTGTAAATTGAACACTGCAGTTAGACATGTCTTATATGGGCAGAAAGCTTAAATTATTGTTAATCTATGTCCCATGAAAGTTGGCTGCTGTTTACAACGTCATTCTAGTCACATTATCGCATATTGAGCAACAACTGTCCCGATTTCAGTAGAGGTTTTAAGTGTTGAGTTAGATTACACCTCAATCGCTATTTCAAGTCATTTTGGTGACATCACAGCAATTGCTAGCTAGCTAACACAAGTTAGGAGGCTCAGCAACAACAACAGAACCCTCCCTAGATACAGCCACGTCTCACAGCCACGTCTCACAGCCACGTCTCACAGCCACGTCTCACAGCCACGTCTCACTGCCACGTCTCACAGCCACGTCTCACAGCCACGTCTCACAGCCACGTCTCACAGCCACGTCTCACAGCCACGTCTCACAGCCACGTCTCACAGCCACGTCTCACTGCCACGTCTCACAGCCACGTCTCACAGCCACGTCTCACAGCCACGTCTCACAGCCACGTCTCACAGCCACGTCTCACAGCCACGTCTCACAGCCACGCCTGAGATTTGCTCGACTCCACCTTTATACAAACATAAATCGGGTGCTGGATCCTGGGGTATGAGCCCTTCTACAGCAGTCAAGGCAATGGCTATCAACGTCACAACAAGAAGACATTTACATTTACATCATTTAGCAGATGCTCTTATCCAGAGCGACATACAAATTGATGCATTCAACTTATGATATTCAGTGGGACAACCACTTTTTTTCTTCTTTTTTTTTTTATGGTGGGGTGGGGGAGGAATGTCATTGTATGCTGTAGCGTTAAGATATCCCTTCACTGGAACTAAGGGGCCTAGCCCGAACCATGAAAAACAGCCACAGACCATTATTCCTCATCCAACAAACATTACAGTTGGCACTATGCATTCGGGCAGGTAGCGTTCCCCTGGCATCTGCCAAACCCAGATTAGTTCGTCAGGACTGCCAGATGGTGAAGCGTGATTCATCACTCCAGAGAACGTGTTTCCACTGCTCCAGAGTCCAATGGCGGCTAGTTTTACACCACTCCAGCCGATGCTTGGCATTGCGCATGGTGATCTTAGGCTTGTGTGCGGCTGCTCAGCCATGGAAACCCATTTGATGAAGCTCCAGACTAACAGGTATTGTGCTGACGTTGCTTCCAGAGGCAGTTTGGAACTCGGTAGTGAGTGTTGCAACTGAGGACAGACGCGCTACGGCTGAGCCGCTGTTGCTCCTAGACGTTTCCTCTTCACAATAACAGCACTTACAGTTGACCGGGGCAGCTCTAGCAGGGCAGAAATTTGACAACTGACTTGTTGGAAAGGTGGCATCCTACGACGGTGCCACGTTGAAAGTCACTGAGCTCTTCAGTACAGGCCATTCTACTGCCAATATTTGTCTATGGAGATTGCATGGCTTTGAGCTCGATTTTATACACCTGTCAGCAACGGGTGTGTCTGAAATAACCGAATCCACTCATTTAAAGGGGTGTCCACATATATTTTTTTAGTCATTTAGCAGACGCTCTTATCCAGAGCGACTTACAGGAGCAATTAGGGTTAAGTGCCATGCTCAAGGGCACATCGACAGATTTTTCACCTAGTCGGCTCGGGGATTAGAACCAGCGACCTTTCGTTACTGGCACAGCACTCTTAACCACTAAGCTACCTGCCGCCCCAGATACATACTTCTGTATAAATAGAGGTTGTCTTACATAGCTATCTTTAGATAAATGCTGAAGTCTCTCTGGGTAAAAGCTCTTCTAAATGACTAAAATGTAAATGTTACAGGGAACTGCCAAAATAAAGGAAACACTTGAGTAAACGAGGTGCTTCCACACAGGTGAGGTTCCTGAGTTCATTAAGCAGTTAACATCCCATAATGCTTAGGGTCACGTATAAAAATGCCCAGTTCCAATTATTTTCATTACTATGGCTAGAAGAAAATATCTCAGTGACTTTGAAAGATGGGTCTCAAAAGAGAATAGGGGGTTTAAAGTGTGTGTGTCAGTCACCAGATGATCTCAACCCAATTGAACACTCATGGGAGATTGTGGAGCAGCGCCTGAGACCACGTTTTCCACCAACATCAACAAAACACCAAATGATGGAATTTATCGTAGAACAGCCTGGTCTCATAGACTAGACGTAACATAGTAAAAGTAAATCTGTGACACTCTTATTGGTGTGATATGTTACCTTTGGTATGGTTACATAAGATAGAAGGTTACTGACAACTTTAGCATTTAAGCTATTTAGCAACTTTTTCAACTACTTACTACTTTTTAGCTACTTTGCAACTACTTAGCATGTTAGCTATCCCTTCCCCTAACCCTAACCCATTAACCTAACTCCTAAACTTAACCCTAACCCCGAACCTAGCTAACATTAGCCAGTTAGCTAACGTTAGCCACCTAGCTAGAATTCATAACATATACGTTTTGCAAATTCGTAACATATTGTACGTTTTGCAAATTCGTAACATACACTACCGATCAAAAGTTTTAGAACACCTACTCATTCAAGGGTTTTTCTTTATTTTTACTATTTTCTACATTGTAGAATAATAGTGAAGACATCAAAACTATGAAATAACACATATGGAATCATGTAGTAACCAAAAAAGTGTTAAACAAATCAAAATATATTTTATATTTCAAATTCTTCAAATAGCCACCCTTTGCCTTGATGACAGCATTGCACACTATTGGCATTCTCTCAACCAGCTTCATGAGGTAGTCACCTGGAATGCATTTCAATTAACAGGTGTGCCTTATTAAAAGTTAATTTGTGGAATTTCTTTCCTTCTTAATGCGTTTGAGCCAATCAGTTGTTTTGTGACAAGGTAGGGGTGGTATACAGAAGATAGCCCTATTTGGTAAAAGACCAAGTCCATATTATGGCAAGAACAGCTCAAATAAGCAAAGAGAAATGACAGTCCATCGTTACTTTAAGACATGAAGGTCAGTCAATACGGAACATTTCAAGAACTTTGAATGTTTCTTCTAGTGCAGTCGCAAAGACCATCAAGTGTTATGATGAAACTGGCTCTCATGAGGACCACCACAGGAATGGAAGACCCAGAGTTACCTCTGCTGCAGAGAATAAGTTCATTAGAGTTACCAGCCTCAGAAATTGTAGCCCAAATAAATGCTTCACAGAGTTCAAGTAACAGACATCTCAACATCAACTGTTCAGAGGAGACTGTGTGAATCAGGCTTTCATGGTCGAATTGCTGCAAAGAAACCACTACTAAAGGACACCAATAAGAAGAAGAGACTTGTTTGGTCCAAGAAACACATGCAATGGACATTAGACCAGTAGAAATGTGTCCTTTTGTCTGGAGTCCAAATTTGATCTTTTTGGTTCCAACCGCCGTGTCTTTGTGAGACGCAGTGTGGGTGAACGGATGATCTCCGCATGTGTATTTCCCACCGTAAAGCTTGCAGGAGTAGGTGTTATGGTGTGGGGGTGCTTTGCTGTGATTTATTTAGAATTCAAGGCACACTTAACCAGCATGGCTACCACAGCATTCTGCAGTGATACGCCATCCCATCTGGTTTGGGTTTAGTGGGACAATCATTTGTTTTTCAACAGGACAATGACCCAACACACCTCCAGGCAGTGTAAGGGCTATTTTACCAAGAAGGAGAGTGATGGAGTGCTGCATCAGATGACCTGGCCTCCACAATCCCCCAACCTCAACCAAATTGAGATGGTTTGGGATGAGTCGGACCGCAGAGTGAAGGAAAAGCAGCCAACAAGTGCTCAGCATATGTGGGAACTCCTTCAAGACTGTTGGAAAAGCATTCCAGGTGAAGCTGGTTGAGAGAATGCCAAGACTGTGCAAAGCTGTCCTCAAGTTTAAAGGGTGGCTATTTGAAGAATCTCAAATATAAAATATATTTTGATTTGTTTAACACTTTTTTGGTTACTACATGATCACGTATGTGTTATTTCATAGTTTTGATGTCTTCACTATTATTCTACAATGTAAAAAATAGTAAAAATAAAGAAAAACCCTTGAATGAGTAGGTGTTCTAAAACGTTTGACCGGTAGTGTATAATACGAAGCGTAACTCGTAACATATCATACGAATGGGTGATGGACATCCACAAATTAAAACATACCATACGAAACGTAACATATCATACTAAATGGAGAGTCTCGGATTTGCGTACAGAATAATATGAAATGCTCTGAGACCAGGTTGAATAATGGCGTCGCATCCCTCCAATAGAGTTCCAGACACTTGTAGAATCTATGCCGAGGCACATTGAAGCTGTTCTGGTGGCGGCCCAATGCCATATTAAGACATCCACAATAATGATGTTTCCTTTATTTTGTCAGTTACCTCTACACCTAGCACAGATAGCCTAGAAATGATGCTTATATTTAAATACATCGAATAGGATGTTATTCAATCAAAATTATTATTATTTATTATAGGACTAAATAAAATATTTTATGGCTCGTGCAAGGCGAGCATGTTCACTTGCACGTAATAGAGCTAAAGTCAAAATCCCCAATCAGTCTAAATGTGAGGAGATATAATAATATCCCCCTGCAATAACCCTATAATCACATGTCCATTATCTGCCCACTATGTGCATGAACCTCTTCACCCGCCAAACCACAACAGATAGCCAAGACAGATCCCTCTGGTTCGCGGTTTAAAGAGATACACACGCAATTCCCCCCAAAACATGTCAATCCTTTATAATGGTAGCCTATAACTGGTATCTTACCACCGTCGCCGTAGGTCTCGATCCCATATCCGTCCTGTAGCCCGTTACTCCACGTCCCGTCGTACCTCGCAGGTGTATTGTGGCTCTGTCGGAGTCCATAGCGACCCTTGAAGCCGTGACTCCACTCACCACGGTAAATCCACTTCCCTTTGGTTTCGACTCCCAGTCCATGCCGCTTCCCCAGAGACCAGTAGCCATGGTACATATTCCCGCTGGGCCAGGTGTACACCCCCACTATCTCAAAGCCGTGCGACCAGGAGCCGGCGTACTCGCCCTGGCCTTTGGGCCCGGTACAGATGCCATGTCCGTGGGCTTTGCCGTCCTCCCATCCTCCGCAGTATGTTCCTCCATCGTCGAAGTCGAACCGTCCGCCCGTCATTCAGAACAGCCACGAAATGGAGCAGAACTCTACAGCCGTAGACTGACTTAATGGTGTCGTTATTATCCCCCCCCCCCCCCAGAAGGGATCCAGCACGGAGCGGAGAGGTGGAGAAAACAGAGAGATGACTCTGTTTGCACAAGAACTAAAAAGAAACAGAGACAGTGATGGTGGTGATTATGGGCAGTGTGTGGTTCCAAGCGATTGATATGTAAAGAGAAAAGCATGCGTGAGGTGGTTAGTGTGTGTGTGTGTGGTTAGGGTAGGGGATGAATGGGGAAGAGTCATTTACCGGAGTCGCACGCGGTATCCGCCGCTGTGTGATAGCTCGTCTCCCCCCTCCACTGATCAGAGGGAGAGAGAGAAACATCGAGTCTCCAAACAAGAAAGACGCGGCCAATTTCCACGTCACGCCAGTAGAACCTCCCACACCGCCACCCCCATAGCTAATAATGAGGGTGTGCGCGCTCTGTATTATGTGCCGCTGTTCGCCGGTAACACATAGTTCAAGTAGCAGACCAGCGGTGAGATAGCCACCGCCGCTACCGGTGTCGCAACCGGGTGCTGCCGATGCCACCGGTCGGTGCGGTGACGTTTGAAATACTCGCGCCTACTGCCTAGCACAGGTGTGTGTTCCCTCAACAGAATGGCTCTTTTTGGAGGTGTGAGTGAACAGGGGGTAAAATATAAATGTCCTATGCGATCCATAGAGATCCTACTAAATGAGTATTCTAATTCCTAAATCAATGACACGGTCACTGTAAGATTGTTGATTTTAGGCAAAGCTCTCAAAGTGTTGGAATGAAAAAGAATATGTACATTCTGTTGTTGAAGGCCTACTGCTCAGGCTACTTTTTGTGACAAGTGTATTTAAGTAATTTTCTTAAATCTATCAACCTATAGTTGTACCCCTATCTATGAATACAACATCTAACCTTTTTTTATTTTTTAAATAGGCTATAATAAGGTCAAACTCTAATTCTTAATTCTACACAACTTGATTATTCAATCAGTTTAGACATGATGAAAACATTTTAGCTTCAATCGAATGGAAACTGTGAATTTGTCAATACTGTACTGACAATATCACAAATCAAAGAGCTCGACGGAGATTTGAGTGGTCCTCTGTAGCTCAATTGGTAGAGCATGGTGCTTGTAACGCCAAGGGTAGTGGGTTCGATCCCCGGGACCACCCATACGTAAAAATGTATGCGCACGTGACTGTAAGTCGCTTTGGATAAAAGCGTCTGCTAAATGGCATATTATTATAATATCGAAAAGCTCGACGGAGATTTGAAAAAGGAATGGGATAACAGCGACCTCTGCTGATGACTGGAAGTAATGGTCAACACACTTATTACAGAGAGGAGTTCTACGTCGAGCTGTCGGACACAACCTCTCACAAGCGAGGATTTATCAAATTACAAAGACCATTTTCTAAAACTAGTAGGAGATTTCTTGCTATTATATTACACCTTTTACAGAAACTAAATAAATAGCCTACTATGTAGGCTTTCTAAATATAGATCTGCCACTTAGGCTTACAGAACACATAGACGTAGGCCTAATCGAAGTTGTGATCTTTCAGAGTGGGACTTACAGCATTCCCGTTCATCTCTCATTCATCAGTCCGGATGAACCTCAGAGGGGTGTGATGCTGATGACGTCTCAAACGGTCGTCACTAGTTACAACAGCCACAAATGTCTAAACCCCGCCTATTTCTACAATTTCTCATCTTAACACATCTGATTTTGAACCTATCCCCCTAACCTTAACCCTAACCTTAACCACACTGCTATACTTATGCCTAATCATAGCCTTAAATTAAGTCCAAAAAGCTCATTTCTGTTTTCATACATTTTTATGATATAGACCATTTTGACTTTGTGGCTGTGGTAACTAGTGACAACCGTCCCAAACACAGCACAACACAGCGACAGACAGATAGCTAAAATGGCGGCGGAAAACAGCGCCGAGTCTCTGGATGAGAAAGAAATCCTCATTAACAAGGGTGATGTTCAGGAGGTACAACAAGAGAGCGGAGCTGTCACAGAAAGCACGAATTCCAAACCATCCAAAATGACACTGTATCATTGGACGCAGTCCTTCAGTTCGCAGAAGGTGAGTGATTCAGCACCAATCGTTAACGGACAGCTCCTAAAGGGTATCCGGTGGATTGCGTGACTAGGCAAGGTATAGCGACATGCTAATCAAAATAACACTTATCTGACAATATAAATGAAGTTATAGCATCATATCGGCTTTTGCAGCTCGTAAGATGTGTCCAAAAACGGACTGAAACCAGGCTGGCTACAACAAATGGTTTGCTATTTCTGCTTGAACAGGAAGCTGGATATATTAGCCAACATGCACATGGCCTTGATTACAGCTAAATCCCAGTTCCATATCCATATGCGTTGAATACAAGTCCACAGTCCCATCATAGTGAATGCTTTAAAGTCCTACTCCAGGGTAGGCATGAATGTCCTTCTCCTTTAAGTTTGCTGTTTTGTCTATAAAACCATATTTTGCTCAAAAACATATTTTTTTAACCTTTAGTGTGCACTTTACTGTATTTATACTTGGGATATCACTTTTCAACAGGAAAACAATTATCTGGAGGACATCTTTAAGTACCAGATGCTGTATTGTAGCTGTATTGTAGGTGTATTGTAGGTGTAGCTGTATTGTAGGTGTAGTGTAGGTGTAGCTGTATTGTAGGTGTAGCTGTATTGTAGGTGTATTGTAGGTGTAGCTGTATTGTAGGTGTAGCTGTATTGTAGGTGTAGCTGTATTGTAGGTGTAGCTGTATTGTAGGTGTAGCTGTATTGTAGGTGTAGTGTAGGTGTAGCTGTATTGTAGGTGTAGTGTAGGTGTAGCTGTATTGTAGGTGTAGCTGTATTGTAGCTGTATTGTAGGTGTAGCTGTATTGTAGGTGTAGTGTAGGTGTAGCTGTATTGTAGGTGTAGTGTAGGTGTAACTGTATTGTAGGTGTAGCTGTATTGTAGGTGTAGCTGTACTGTAGGTGTAGCTGTATTGTAGGTGTAGCTGTATTGTAGGTGTAGCTGTATTGTATCTCTATTGTAGGTGTAGCTGTATTGTAGGTGTAGTGTAGGTGTAGCTGTATTGTAGGTATATTGTAGGTGTAGCTGTATTGTAGGTGTAGCTGTATTGTAGGTGTATTGTAGGTGTAGCTGTATTGTAGGTGTAGCTGTATTGTAGGTGTAGCTGTATTGTGGCTGTATTGTAGGTGTAGCTGTATTGCAGGTGTAGCTGTATTGTAGGTGTAGCTGTATTGTAGGTGTAGCTGTATTGTAGCTGTATTGTAGGTGTAGCTGTATTGTAGGTGTAGTGTAGGTGTAGCTGTATTGTAGGTATATTGTAGGTGTAGCTGTATTGTAGGTGTAGCTGTATTGTAGCTGTATTGTAGGTGTAGCTGTATTGTAGGTGTAGCTTTATTGTAGGTGTAGCTGTATTGTATGTGTATTGTGTAGCTGTATTGTAGGTGAAGTGTAGGTGTAGCTGTATTGCAGGTGTAGTGTAGGTGTAGCTGTATTGTAGCTGTATTGTAGGTGTAGCTGTATTGTAGGTGTAGTGTAGGTGTAGCTGTATTGTAGGTGTATTGTAGGTGTAGCTGTATTGTAGGTGTAGTGTAGGTGTAGCTGTATTGTAGCTGTATTGTAGGTGTAGCTGTATTGTAGGTGTAGTGTAGGTGTAGCTGTATTGTAGCTGTATTGTAGGTGTAGCTGTATTGTAGGTGTATTGTAGGTGTAGCTGTATTGTAGGTGTAGTGTAGGTGTAGCTGTATTGTAGGTGTAGTGTAGGTGTAGCTGTATTGTAGGTGTAGCTGTATTGTAGGTGTGGTGTAGGTGTAGCTGTATTGTAGGTGTAGCTGTATTGTAGGTGTAGCTGTATTGTAGCTGTATTGTAGGTGTAGCTGTATTGTAGGTGTAGTGTAGGTGTAGCTGTATTGTAGGTGTAGTGTAAGTGTAACTGTATTGTAGGTGTAGCTGTATTGTAGGTGTATTGTAGGTGTAGCTGTATTGTAGGTGTAGCTGTATTGTAGGTGTAGCTGTATTGTAGGTGTAGCTGTATTGTAGCTGTATTGTAGGTGTAGCTGTATTGTAGGTGTAGTGTAGGTGTAGCTGTATTGTAGGTATATTGTAGGTGTAGCTGTATTGTAGGTGTAGCTGTATTGTAGGTGTAGCTGTATTGTAGGTGTAGCTGTATTGTAGCTGTATTGTAGGTGTAGCTGTATTGTAGGTGTAGTGTAGGTGTAGCTGTATTGTAGGTATATTGTAGGTGTAGCTGTATTGTAGGTGTAGCTGTATTGTAGGTGTAACTGTATTGTAGTTGTAGCTGTATTGTATCTGTATTGTAGGTGTAGCTGTATTGTAGGTGTAGTGTAGGTGTAGCTGTATTGTAGGTATATTGTAGGTGTAGCTGTATTGTAGGTGTAGCTGTATTGTAGGTGTAGCTGTATTGTAGCTGTATTGTAGGTGTAAATGTATTGTAGGTGTAGCTGTATTGTAGGTGTAGCTGTATTGTAGGTGTAGTGTAGGTGTAGCTGTATTGTAGGTATATTGTAGGTGTAGCTGTATTGTAGGTGTAGCTGTATTGTAGGTGTATTGTAGGTGTAGCTGTATTGTAGCTGTAGCTGTATTGTAGGTGTAGCTGTATTGTAGGTGTAGCTGTATTGTAGGTGTAGTGTAGGTGTAGCTGTATTGTAGGTGTAGTGTAGGTGTAGCTGTATTGTAGGTGTATCTGTATTGTAGGTGTAGCTGTATTGTAGCTGTATTGTAGGTGTAGCTGTATTGTAGGTGTAGTGTAGATGTAGCTGTATTGTAGGTGTAGTGTAGGTGTAGCTGTATTGTAGGTGTAGCTGTATTGTAGGTGTAGCTGTATTGTAGCTGTACTGTAGGTGTAGCTGTATTGTAGCTGTATTGTAGGTGTAACTGTATTGTAGGTGTAGCTGTATTGTAGGTGTAGCTGTATTGTAGGTGTAGCTGTATTGTAGCTGTATTGTAGGTGTAGCTGTATTGTAGGTGTAGTGTAGGTGTAGCTGTATTGTAGGTATATTGTAGGTGTAGCTGTATTGTAGGTGTAGCTGTATTGTAGGTGTAGCTGTATTGTAGGTGTATTGTAGGTGTAGCTGTATTGTAGGTGTAGCTGTATTGTAGGTGTAGCTGTACTGTAGGTGTAGCTGTATTGTAGGTGTATTGTAGGTGTAGCTGTGCTGTAGGTGTAGCTATACTGTAGGTATAGATGTATTGTAGGTGTAGCTGTATTGTAGGTGTAGCTGTACTGTAGGTGTAGCTGTATTGTAGGTGTAGCTGTATCGTAGGTGTAGCTGTATTGTAGGTGTAGCTGTATTGTAGGTGTAGCTGTATTGTAGGTGTAGCTTTATTTTAGGTGTAGCTGTATTGTAGGTGTAGCTGTATTGTAGCTGTATTGTAGGTGTAGCTGTATTGTAGCTGTATTGTAGGTGTAGCTGTATTGTAGGTGTAGCTGTACTGTAGGTGTAGCTGTATTGTAGGTGTAGCTGTATTGTAGGTGTAGCTGTATTGTAGGTGTAGCTGTATTGTAGGTGTAGCTTTATTTTAGGTGTAGCTCTATTGTAGGTGTAGCTGTATTGTAGCTGTATTGTAGGTGTAGCTGTATTGTAGCTGTATTGTAGGTGTAGCTTTATTGTAGCTGTATTGTAGGTGTAGCTGTATTGTAGCTGTAGTGTAGGTGTAGCTGTATTGTAGGTGTAGCTGTATTGTAGGTGTAGCTGTATTGTAGGTGTATTGTAGGTGTAGCTGTATTGTAGGTGTAGCTGTATTGTAGGTGTAGCTGTACTGTAGGTGTAGCTGTATTGTAGGTGTATTGTAGGTGTAGCTGTATTGTAGGTGTAGCTGTATTGTAGGTGTAGCTGTACTGTAGGTGTAGCTGTATTGTAGGTGTATTGTAGGTGTAGCTGTGCTGTAGGTGTAGCTATACTGTAGGTATATATGTATTGTAGGTGTAGCTGTATTGTAGGTGTAGCTGTACTGTAGGTGTAGCTGTATTGTAGGTGTAGCTGTATTGTAGGTGTAGCTGTATTGTAGGTGTAGCTGTATTGTACCTGTATTGTAGGTGTAGCTGTATTGTAGGTGTAGCTGTATTGTAGGTGTATTGTAGGTGTAGCTGTATTGTAGGTGTAGTGTAGGTGTAGCTGTATTGTAGGTGTAGTTGTACTGTAGGTGTAGCTGTATTGTAGGTGTAGCTGTATTGTAGGTGTAGCTTTATTTTAGGTGTAGCTGTATTGTAGGTGTAGCTGTATTGTAGCTGTATTGTAGGTGTAGCTGTATTGTAGCTGTATTGTAGGTGTAGCTTTATTGTAGCTGTAATGTAGGTGTAGCTGTATTGTAGCTGTAGTGTAGGTGTAGCTGTATTGTAGGTGTAGCTGTATTGTAGATGTAGCTGTATTGTAGGTGTAGCTGTATTGTAGGTGTATTGTAGGTGTAGCTGTATTGTAGGTGTAGCTGTATTGTAGGTGTAGCTGTACTGTAGGTGTAGCTGTATTGTAGGTGTATTGTAGGTGTAGCTGTATTGTAGGTGTAGCTGTATTGTAGGTGTAGCTGTACTGTAGGTGTAGCTGTATTGTAGGTGTATTGTAGGTGTAGCTGTGCTGTAGGTGTAGCTATACTGTAGGTATAGATGTATTGTAGGTGTAGCTGTATTGTAGGTGTAGCTGTACTGTAGGTGTAGCTGTATTGTAGGTGTAGCTGTATTGTAGGTGTATTGTAGGTGTAGCTGTGCTGTAGATGTAGCTATACTGTAGGTATAGATGTATTGTAGGTGTAGCTGTATTGTAGGTGTAGTGTAGGTGTAGCTGTATTGTAGGTGTAGCTGTATTGTAGGTGTAGCTGTATTGTAGGTGTAGCTGTATTGTAGCTGTATTGTAGGTGTAGCTGTATTGTAGGTGTAGCTGTATTGTAGGTTTATTGTAGGTGTAGCTGTATTGTAGGTGTAGTGTAGGTGTAGCTGTATTGTAGGTGTAGCTGTATTGTAGGTGTAGTTGTACTGTAGGTGTAGCTGTATTGTAGGTGTAGCTGTATTGTAGGTGTATTGTAGGTGTAGCTGTGCTGCAGGTGTAGCTATACTGTAGGTATATATGTATTGTAGGTGTAGCTGTATTGTTGTGCTGCACTGGAAGGGTCTGTATTGTAGGGGGGTTTGGTCATAGTAGAGAAGGGTCTGTACTGTCCAGTATGAAAAATGTATGCACTCACTAACTGTAAGTCACTCTGGATAAGAGCGTCTGCTAAATGACTAAAATGTAAATGTAAATTGTAGGGGTGTCTGGTCATAGTATAGAATTATCTGTCTTGTAGGGAGGTCTGGGCATAGTAGAGAAGGGTCTGTACTGTACATGTTATCTAATCCTGTACCTGTCCTGTCTAGGTGCGTCTGGCCATAGCAGAGAAGGGATAGAGCAGCGCATGTAAACTGACTATGCTGTATCTGTCCTGTCTAGGTGCGTCTGGCCATAGCAGAGAAGGGACTGATCTGTGAGGAGTATGATGTCAGTCTGCCTCTTAGTGAACACAACGAGCCCTGGTTCATGAGACTGAACCCGGCAGGAGAGGTACCAGTCCTCGTACACCATGACAACGTCATCACAGACCCAGTTCAGATCATGGACTATCTGGACCAGAACTTCAGAGATGGCAAGTCACTGACTAACATTAACCCCTGACCCCTAGCCCTACTGAAGCCAGTAACTAGGAGACAGCTAGGGGGGCTGGGTAACCCATAACAAATCAGGGTCCCCCCTAATACATGTCCAGAACCCCCAAATTGTCAATGTATAATTTGATCCCTGATTTTACACATTGATTTTCAATTTTGTTCCCCTTTTTATTGCTTCCACTCTCAACATCCCTGCCTCCACTCTCAACATCCCTGCCTCCACTCTCAACATCCCTGCCTCCACTCTCAACATCCCTGCCTCCACTCTCAACATCCCTGCCTCCACTCTCAACATCCCTGCCTCCACTCTCAACATCCCTGCCTCCACTCTCAACATCCCTGCTTCCACTCTCAACATCCCTGCCTCCACTCTCAACATCCCTGCCTCCACTCTCAACATCCCTGCCTCCACTCTCAACATCCCTGCCTCCACTCTCAACATCCCTGCCTCCACTCTCAACATCCCTGCCTCCACTCTCAACATCCCTGCTTCCACTCTCAACATCCCTGCTTCCACTCTCAACATCCCTGCCTCCACTCTCAACATCCCTGCTTCCACTCTCAACATCCCTGCCTCCACTCTCAACATCCCTGCTTCCACTCTCAACATCCATGCCTCCACTCCCAACATCCCTGCCTCCACTCTCAACATCCCTGCCTCCACTCTCAACATCCCTGCTTCCACTCTCAACATCCCTGCTTCCACTCTCAACATCCCTGCCTCCACTCTCAACATCCCTGCCTCCACTCTCAACATCCCTGCCTCCACTCTCAACATCCCTGCCTCCACTCTCAACATCCCTGCCTCCACTCTCAACATCCCTGCCTCCACTCTCAACATCCCTGCTTCCACTCTCAACATCCCTGCCTCCACTCTCAACATCCCTGCTTCCACTCTCAACATCCCTGCCTCCACTCCCAACATCCCTGCCTCCACTCTCAACATCCCTGCCTCCACTCTCAACATCCCTGCCTCCACTCTCAACATCCCTGCTTCCACTCTCAACATCCCTGCCTCCACTCTCAACATCCCTGCCTCCACTCTCAACATCCCTGCCTCCACTCTCAACATCCCTGCCTCCACTCTCAACATCCCTGCTTCCACTCTCAACATCCCTGCTTCCACTCTCAACATCCCTGCCTCCACTCTCAACATCCCTGCCTCCATTCTCAACATCCCTGCCTCCACTCTCAACATCCCTGCCTCCACTCTCAACATCCCTGCCTCCACTCCCAATATCCCTGCTTCCACTCTCAACATCCCTGCCTCCACTCCCAACATCCCTGCCTCCACTCCCAACATCCCTGCTTCCACTCTCAACATCCCTGCTTCCACTCTCAACATCCCTGCCTCCACTCTCAACATCCCTGCCTCCACTCTCAACATCCCTGCCTCCACTCTCAACATCCCTGCTTCCACTCTCAACATCCCTGCTTCTACTCTCAACATCCCTGCCTCCACTCTCAACATCCCTGCCTCCACTCTCAACATCCTTGCCTCCACTCTCAACATCCCTGCCTCCACTCCCAACATCCCCTGCCTCCACTCTCAACATCCCTGCCTCCACTCTCAACATCCCTGCCTCCACTCTCAACATCCCTGCTTCCACTCTCAACATCCCTGCCTCCACTCTCAACATCCCTGCTTCCACTCTCAACATCCCTGCCTCCACTCTCAACATCCCTGCTTCCACTCTCAACATCCCTGCTTCCACTCTCAACATCCCTGCTTCCACTCTCAACATCCCTGCCTCCACTCTCAACATCCCTGCTTCCACTCTCAACATCCCTGCTTCCACTCTCAACATCCCTGCTTCCACTCTCAACATCCCTGCTTCCACTCTCAACATCCCTGGTTCCACTCTCAACATCCCTGCCTCCACTCTCAACATCCCTGCTTCCACTCTCAACATCCCTGCTTCCACTCTCAACATCCTTGCTTCCACTCTCAACATCCCTGCTTCCACTCTCAACATCCCTGCTTCCACTCTCAACATCCCTGCCTCCACTCTCAACATCCCTGCTTCCACTCCCAACAGTGTTTTAACCAGCAGTTTGCAAACTGTTCATTTGGATCTTCTGTTATTATTATTATTATTATTATTATTATTATTATTATTGTTGTTTTTATTATCCTCTCTTTGCTCATTGTGTTCATTCATTATTATCAGTTTCATTGTGTTGGTTTAAATGGATCCATATCTTGTTGTTCAGCATGCCTAGTCTACTGCAGATAAGGAGAAAGAGGAGATATTCTGGTAAGCATACGGAGAGGAGTGGAGTGGTTTTATAGATTTATTTGAAAAATATCTCTCAAATACAAGCACATATACAGTGGGGAAAAAAAGTATTTAGTCAGCCACCAATTGTGCAAGTTCTCCCACTTAAAAAGATGAGAGAGGCCTGTAATATTCATCATAGGTACACGTCAACTATGACAGACAAATTGAGAAGAAAAAAATCCAGAAAATCACATTGTAGGATTTTTCATGAATTTATTTGCAAATTATGGTGGAAAATAAGTATTTGGTCACCTACAAACAAGCAAGATTTCTGGCTCTCACAGACCTGTAACTTCTTCTTTAAGAGGCTCCTCTGTCCTCCACTCATTACCTGTATTAATGGCACCTGTTTGAACTTGTTA
>NW_028160113.1:45000-46424 GCF_964263955.1 Coregonus lavaretus
AGTCTTGGCTGTGTGGAGGGTTCTTCAGCATGGCCGACGTCTCCCTAGCTGTCACCCTGCACCGCCTCAAGTTCCTGGGGCTCTCCCGCCGTTACTGGGGCAACGGGAACCGCAGCAACCTGGAGACCTACTACGAGCGTGTCCTGGAGCGCCCGACCTTCCGGAGGGTTCTGGGTCACGTAAACAACATCCTGATCTCGGCCGTGCTGCCCGCCGCGTTCCGGGTGGCCAAGCAACACGTGCCGGCTTTCGTCGGCACCACGCTGCTCATAGGCATCCTGGGAGGAGCCACGTACCTGGCCTTCCTTTACCTGAAGACCAGGATGTTAGTTACCAGGTGAAAAGTTGATGGAGAGAGAGAGACAGAGAGAAAGACAGAGAGAGAGAAGAGTGAGAGAGAGAGAGAGAGAGAGAGAGAGAGAGAGAGAGAGAGCGAGAGAGAGAGGGGAGAGGGGGAGGAAAGAGAGAGAGCGATAGATGGGGAAGGAAAGAGAGAGAGAGAGAGAGAGAGATGGGGAGGGAAAGAGAGAGAGAGAGAGATGGGAGGGAAGAGAGAGAGAGAGATGGGGAGGGAAAGAGAGAGAGAGTGTGAGAGAGAGAGAGAGAGAAGAGAGAGAGAGAGAGAGAGAGAGAGATGGGGAGGGAGAGGGAGAGAGAGAGATGCTTAAACCCAGAATGGGTTGCTTTACTCTGTAACACACAGCTACCATTGCCCATTGCTGTACAGTGCATTGTGGTGCAGTGGATTGTCCATAAACCATCGCTACAATAGAATATAACTTCATTGAATATAACTTTGTTGTCCACATAATGTGGACATTTCTCTTCGCTGTGTTGCAGATTGCATTATTTAATAGGCCAAATGAGCCTTTTTAGTCAGCTTTAGTGAGTGTGTCAGACTGTTAGTTGAGTTAAACTGTGCTTCACCATCTGTGATGCAGGCGGCAGGTAGCTCAGTGGTTAAGAGCGTTGTGCCAGTAACCGAAAAGTCACTGGTTCTAATCCCCGAGCCGACTAGGTGAAAAATCTGTCGATGTGCCCTTGAGCAAGGCACTTAACTGTAATTGCTCCTGTAAGTCGCTCTGGATAAGAGCGTCTGCTAAATGACTAAAACAAAACATGCTTCTGGCAGTTTGGCTTTTGACAGTTCTGTGCTTGGTTATACAGTATATGAAGAGTTTATTTCCAAAACGCTATATACACACATTTTTCACATTTGTGTTTTTTTTTCATCAGAAATGATTGCTTATGATGTGTGTGTAAAATATTACTGTTCTCATATTTTTAATTCATAGATTTTAGATTTTTGCAAAATGCTCTATGTCCACTGTTTAGCTGGCCTGTCCTGTCCTGTCCTGATGAAATTAAACAGCTTCTCTCACTTTATTCAGAAATGTAACTTCTTTACTTTCTCTCTCTCTCTC
>NW_028160112.1:0-18609 GCF_964263955.1 Coregonus lavaretus
GTACTCAGTACCAGTGAGCTCCTGCCCAATTCAGGCACTGTTGCGAATGTGCATTGGGTGGACCTGGGAGCCATGGGTGGGCCTGGGAGGGTATAGGCCCACCCACTTGGGAGCCAGCCAATCAGAATGAGTTTTACCCCACAATTCTCTAAAACAAATGTCAACGCGTGCTGTAGGTGGGTGTAGTGGTGGAATCAAACGCAGAACACCGAAGGATAGTCCAAACAACTTTAGTAACTCTCCAAACCGGAAAAATGACAACACTTGCCCGAAGGCCAAAAATACGCACAAAGGCGAAATAGCAACAAGCGCACTAACAGGTGCGTAACGCTCCAACGCAGTGGAGGAAAGCTCAACCGAGCGAAAGGGCGAAAATAAGCCCTACACACGACAGACAAAATCCAATAACACACAACACTAGACAAACACAACGAGAAACTTATAGGACACTAATTACGCTAAACGAGAACAGGTGTGACAACAAACAGACAAAAGCAAACGAACATGAAACATACAACGGTGGCAGCTAGTATTCCGGAGACAACGAACGCCGAAGCCTGCCCGAACAAGGGAGAGAGGCAGCCTCGGCCGAAACCGTGACAGTACCCCCCCTTGACGCGCGGCTCCAGACGTGCGCCGACTCCGGCCTCGGGGACGACCCGGAGGACGCGGAGCAGGGCGCGTCGGGTGCCCACGATGGAATTCCGTCAGGAGTCTCTCCTGAGAATGTCTCTCCTCGGCACCCAGCACCGCTCCTCCGGACCGTACCCCTCCCACTCCACTAGATACTGGAGACCCCCCATCCGACGTCTCGAATCCAAGATGGACCTCACGGAGTACGCTGGTGCCCCCTCGATGTCCAATGGGGGCGGAGGAGTCTCCCTGATCTCACTTTCTTGGAGTGGGCCAGCTACCACCGGTCTGAGAAGGGACACATGGAACGAGGGGTTAATACTTTTATATTCAACAGGTAGTTGTAATTTATAACACACCTCGTTCAACCTTCCCAGGACTTTAAATGGCCCTACAAACCGCCGACCCAGTTTCCGACAGGGCAGGCGGAGGGGCAGGTTTCTGGTAGAGAGCCAGACTCGATCACCAGGTGCGTACACCGGTCCCTCACTGCGGTGGAGATCGGCGCTCGCCTTATGACGTCGGAGGGCCCGCTGCAGGTGGACGTGTGCAGCGTTCCATGTCTCCTCCGAGCGCCGCGCCCACTCATCCACCGCAGGAGCCTCGATCTGGCTCTGCTGCCAAGGTGCCAGAACCGGCTGGTACCCTAACACACATTGGAAAGGGGTTAGGTTAGTGGAGGAATGGCGTAGGGAATTCTGGGCCATTTCGGCCCAGGGAACGTACCTTGCCCACTCCTCCGGCCGGTCCTGGCAGTATGTTCTAAGAAACCTACCCACATCCTGGTTCACACGTTCCACCTGCCCATTACTCTCCGGGTGGTAACCCGAGGTGAGGCTCACCGAGACCCCCAACCGCTCCATAAAAGCTCTCCAGACTCTGGAGGTAAATTGGGGACCTCGATCAGACACAATATCCTCGGGTACCCCGTAGTGCCGGAACACATGGGTGAATAGGGCTTCGGCAGTTTGCAGGGCGGTAGGAAGGCCCGGCATGGGGAGCAAACGACAGGCCTTAGAAAACCGGTCCACAACGACCAGTATAGTGGTATTCCCCTGTGAAGGAGGAAGGTCAGTAAGGAAATCCACCGAGAGGTGGGACCATGGTCGCTGTGGAACGGGCAGGGGTAGTAACTTACCCCTAGGCAGATGTCTAGGCGCCTTACACTGGGCGCACACTGAGCAGGAGGAAACATAAACCCTCACATCCCTTGCCAACGTGGGCCACCAGTACTTGGCACTAAGACAGTGCACTGTCCGGCCGATACCCGGGTGTCCAGAGGAGGGTGACGTGTGAGCCCAATAGATCAATCGATCCCGAACCTCGAGCGGAACATACTTCCGACCCTCCGGGCATTGTGGTGGACTAGGGTCGGTGCGTAACGCCCGCTCGAGCTCAGCATCGACCTCCCACACTACCGGTGCCACCAGACACGGCTCCGGCAGTATGGGAGTGGGCTCCACGGACCTCTCCTCCGTGTCATACCGCCGAGACAGCGCATCTGCCTTACCGTTCTGTGACCCAGGGATGTACGTGATCTTAAATGTAAACCGGGTCAAGAACATATTCCATCTAGCCTGCCGAGGGTTTAGCCTCCTCGCTGCCCGGATGTACTCCAGGTTACGGTGGTCCGTCAAAATGAGGAAAGGGTGTTGAGCCCCCTCAAGCCAGTGCCTCCACACCTTTAGGGCCTGTACCACGGCTAACAGCTCCCTGTCCCCTACGTCATAGTTTCGCTCCGCCGGACTGAGCTTCTTGGAATAGAAGGCACAGGGGCGGAGTTTAGGTGGCGCGCCTGACCGTTGTGAAAGCACGGCGCCAATACCGGCCTCAGACGCGTCCACCTCTACCTGAAATGGTAAAGAGGGATCCGGATGCGCCAGCACTGGAGCCGAGGTAAACAGGTCCTTCAGCCTCCCAAATGCCCTGTCCGCCTCGGCAGACCACTGCAGACGCACCGGACCCCCCTTCAAGAGAGACGTGATGGGAGCTGCCACCTGTCCAAAACCCCGGATAAACCTCCGGTAGTAATTCGCAAACCCCAAAAACTGCTGCACCTCCTTCACAGTGGTTGGTGTTTGCCAATTACGCACGGCTGACACCCGGTCTACCTCCATCTTCACCCCTGACGCAGACAACTGATACCCCAAAAAGGAGACCGACTCCTGGAAAAACAGACACTTCTCTGCCTTAACATACAGGTCGTGCTCCACCAGCCTCCGCAACACTCTGCGCACCAGGGCCACATGCTCGACACGGGTAGGCGAGTACACGAGAATGTCATCTATGTACACCACGACCCCCTGCCCCTGCATGTCCCTGAAGATCTCATCCACGAATGATTGGAAAACTGACGGAGCGTTCATCAACCCGTATGGCATGACTAGATACTCGTAATGGCCCGAGGTGGTACTAAAGGCTGTCTTCCATTCATCGCCCTCCCTGATGCGCACCAAGTTGTACGCGCTCCTGAGATCTAATTTAGTGAAGAAACGCGCCCCATGCAAGGACTCAGTCATGGTCGCAATCAGCGGGAGTGGATAACTGTACTTCACCGTGATCTGATTGAGACCACGGTAATCGATGCACGGGCGCAAACCACCATCCTTCTTCTTCACAAAAAAGAAACTCGAGGACGCAGGGGAAGTGGAAGGCCGTATGTATCCTTGTCTCAGAGATTCGTCTATGTAAGTCTCCATAGCTTTCTTCTCCTCCTGAGACAGAGGATACACATGGCTCCGTGGGAGCGCAGCTCCTGCCTGGAGGTCTATCGCACAATCTCCCTGCCTATGGGGCGGCAACTGCGTCGCCCTCGACTTACTAAACGCAATAGCCAAATCCCCATACTCAGGGGGAACGTGCAATGCGGGCACCTGGTTTGGACTCTCCACCGAGGTAGCCCCTACGGAAACGCCTAAACATCTACCCACACACTGGGCAGACCACTCCATCAGAGCCCTCTCCTGCCACGAAATAGATGGGTTATGGGTACTCAACCAGGGCATGCCCAGCACCACCGGATACGCAGGAGAGTCAATCAGAAATAGCTGAATCATCTCCTGATGACCCCCCTGCGCACACATCCTAAGTGGCGCAGTGACCTCCCTGATCAAGCCCGCACCCAACGGACGGCTATCTAGGGCATGAACGGGGAAAGGGACATCAACAGGAAGAAGGGGAATCCCTAAAGCTAAACAAAACTTCTTATCAATAAAATTCCCAGCCGCGCCTGAATCTACCAGCGCCTTATGCTGGGAATGAGGTGCTACCTGTGGAAAACTCACAGGCATACAGAAATGTGCAACAGAGAGCTCTGGGTGAGTGGGGCGCCTACTCACCTGGAAGGAATCCCCAGTGCGGGACCTGTCGTCCTCTCCCCTAGGAGGCCATCCCCAGCACCTAGCCGCGGTGTGTCCTCCCCGACAACAGTTGGTGCAGGGGATGGACCCCCTAGTAAGCCGACCCCTCCTCTCTCTAGCGCCAGCGCCCCCGAGCTCCATGGGACACGGCTCGGAGGCGCTGGAGGGTGAAATGGACGGACCCCCCTCGGGACGTCCGCGGGTAGCTAGTAGGTTATCCAGCCTGATGGACATGTCGACCAACTGGTCGAACGAGAGGCTGGTGTCCCTACAAGCCAGCTCCCGACGGACGTCCTCTCGTAGACTACATCTGTAGTGATCGACGAGAGCCCGATCATTCCACCCTGCATCTGCCGCTAGAGTACGGAATTCGAGGGCGAACTCTTGGGCACTCCTCCTCCCCTGCCGGAGGAAGACCAGACGCTCCCCCGCCGCTTTCCCCTCCGGGGGATGGTCAAACACTGCCCTGAAGCGGCGGGAGAACTCGTCGTACGTGATGGTGTCCGCGTCGATCCTCCTCCACTCCGCGTTGGCCCATTCCAATGCCTTCCCGGAAAGGCAGGAGATCAGGGCGGACACGCTCTCATGTCCCGAGGGCGCCGGGTGCACGGTGGCCAGGTACAGCTCCACCTGGAGAAGGAATCCCTGACACCCGGCCGCGGTTCCATCATAGGCCCTCGGGAGAGAGAGTCGGACTCCTCGAGGTTCCGGTGCGGGAATGGGCGGACTGGCCGATGGTGCTGGCAGGGAGGGTGGCGGTGGAGGCGTTCCCCAGCCTCGGATGGTGGTGATCACCTCCTGCAGTGCGGTCCCCATCTGCAGGATCTGGTCCCGTTGTTCCCGGACCTGGTCCTCCAGCGTCGTCTGGGCTGCTGCGGCTCCTGCTGATTCCATATAGGTGTGTTATTCTGTCAACGCGTGCTGTAGGTGGGTGTAGTGGTGGAATCAAACGCAGAACACCGAAGGATAGTCCAAACAACTTTAGTAACTCTCCAAACCGGAAAAATGACAACACTTGCCCGAAGGCCAAAAATACGCACAAAGGCGAAATAGCAACAAGCGCACTAACAGGTGCGTAACGCTCCAACGCAGTGGAGGAAAGCTCAACCGAGCGAAAGGGCGAAAATAAGCCCTACACACGACAGACAAAATCCAATAACACACAACACTAGACAAACACAACGAGAAACTTATAGGACACTAATTACGCTAAACGAGAACAGGTGTGACAACAAACAGACAAAAGCAAACGAACATGAAACATACAACGGTGGCAGCTAGTATTCCGGAGACAACGAACGCCGAAGCCTGCCCGAACAAGGGAGAGAGGCAGCCTCGGCCGAAACCGTGACAACAAAGTTGGAGGCGGCTTCGTAGGTGGTTTGAAATGTGGCTTGAAATATCCCATTCCATATGCTTTTTGGCTGTTCAGACTGCAGGAAAAATAACAGATTCGAATCGGATATGCAAAAAATCTGTATTTGATTCGCTTCAAACTGTGTCTGACTTTCGGTTGCTGCAGATTCACCTCCCCTGTTAACTTCGGTAGTTGTGTGTAACCGTCTGCATTAGCCTAACTACTCGAACACACCCATTGCCTGTCATGTACATAGCAAGGCAGATTTCTGGGCGACACGACCAAATTTACATAGAAATGTTAAGTATAGATCTGTCATACTCATTGAAAGTAAGTCTAAGAAGCATTAGATCCGTTCTATGTGCCCTATTTCTAACATGTCCATTAAATTGTGTTTTTTTATCTTTTTACTTTCTAAAGTAAAAATAATGTATGCACTCACTAACTGTAAGTCGCTCTGGATAAGAGCGTCTGCTAAATGTACAATGATTAGCTTGTTTTGTTACATAAACTGAAATTAGGCGAACCATTATAATTTTAGCAACCAGGAACTTTTGGTGGACTGACGCATATATTGCACGAGGTGGCCTCAAACCCAAATCAGACCAGAGACAGAGCGAACAAAAGCAAACGGACCGAAAGGTAAAAAGTTTACATTAGAAGCATTATAGGGGCTACGAGGCTAGAGGTATTTTAGCATGCAAAGGTCAAGGACAAAGCAAAGCACCCGATTCCCACCACCATTTATTGGGGCAGCTTCAACCGAACCAGGGCTCACAGAAGACATGTCTGAGGGGTGCCAATCTCTGCCGCTGCCTGAGATCCAGGCCGTTGTTTGTGACTTGTGTACAGAAGACAGGAAGCCAGCACTGAGGACCTGCATCAAATGTGAGATGTCAATGTGTGCCCAGCACTTGGAGCCGCTCCTGACAGTGCCATTGCTGCTGCAGACACATACCCTGACTGAACCCATAGCACGGGGGGCTGGGGGAGTTGGGTTGGCCACGAAATGCCCCCACCACGGCAAGACTCTGGAGTACTACTGCTTGGACGACCTAACCAGTGCGTGTCTGTCCTGCGCCATCGAGGACCAGCATCACGTCCACAACATGAAGACCCTGCCTAAGGCACACAAAGAGCTGAGGGAGAAGTTGAAGAAGGAGCAGAAGGCTTTGGCCCAGAGAGAACCAGAGCCTGGAGCTAGTCAGGTGGGATAAGGAGCAGAGGAAGAGGTTGGCTAGTTCCAGTGTCCGGCTCAGTGAGGGAGTGTCCGCCCTGCGCGACATCACACTGAACAGCGTCCAGAGATCTGTCTCAGCTCGCGTAAAGTCCATCAAGACCTCCAAGAGAACCATGCAGGCTGCCCTGTCCGAGGGAGACTCCTTCCACTTCCTCCAGGGTTATGAAGGGGTGCACCAGGCTGTGGAGAAGGCCCGAGCTGTGGATCTGAGGAAGGGGCTGGAGCCTGGGGCCGACCGGGACAAGCTGGTCCAGGAGCTACAACAGAGCAGAGGAAAGCTTGTGGAGCAGACAACACAGCTGTGGAGTTCTCTGCTGGCTCTGGTCGACCCCGAGAACCACCAGGAAAAACAGGGTTCCCCAGGGTTACCTCCCACCACCACGTTGACCTTTGACCCCACAAGCTTGGGAAGGGGCATGTCTCTATCCCAGGACCACAGGAAAGTGTTCCACACCCCGCTTGCCAAACTCACCACTCATACTCTTCTGTGCCAGTATAGCGGCTCTGATGCCAACCCTAGATGGGTGGTCAAATTCTCTGAGGACTGTGATTAGACCGTTGGCGTATGTGACAAGGAGGCTGCTAAGGAATTTCAATAACGGCTATGTCTATGCTCTGCGCTGGCAGAAGGACCAACTGAGCTCTGTTTGCACTCAGTACTATGACAGTGTTAGGCGTAGGGATGGGATGACCTATACAGATAAACCTCCAGAGGCACAAGTCGATTCTCAGTTTATCTATCTTCATGGGCAAAATGAAGCTCTACCTGAAACAATACCCCGTCCCATAGAATTAGAAGTGTTCTGGGACAAAACCTAACCACAATCCCTGGCCTTCTACAGCATGGGCAGATATCACCAGAGGTCGGAACTGCACAGAATGGAGATCGAGCATCATCAGGGTGACCTAAGTTCCTTTGTCACCCTGGGAACAGGAAGTAGCCCAGCCGGAGCCAGACAGTGTGGAGCGTACAGTCAACCAGAGCAGAAGTGGAGATGCCCATGTGGAGAGGTCCATCAGATTCAGAAGCAGTCTTTCTACCACCAGGGTCCCATGTGCAAATGTGAGAGGGTTATCCGTACGCCATATATGGAGGTGTTTTGTGAGCTTGTGTAATGTATGCAATGTCTAGGTTAAGTGCATTGAATTCAGTTTGGATCCCGGCTAGTGTGTTGTTGTTTTTGGCCAGTGTGTTGTAGTGTAGGATTCTAATGTGTGTTGGACTGACAGTGGTTTGAGGTGAGTTTACATGCAAGGCAGGATTTGTCTCCCCCTGCTGCTCAAGTCACCTACCTATCACAATGTTGTTCCACTGTTCCAGGAAGTTCCACCTTTTTTTCATGTCCCTTAATCAAATTTTTCTGACCTCATTATTGTACAATAAATCATGTAAATAGTCAATTGATTGAATGTAAGTACTGATGTTTCTGTTCAGATATTTTGAAATTGGTAATTTACAAACAGGTCTGAGAAGTACATTCTGATTTTCTTAACAGTTTGACATTTTAACAAACATTACAATTAATATCTGTAATGTACTTTGTATAAATGTGTGGATCTTTAATTGTCATGTTTAGATTTAATGCTAAAATGAAAAATAAACAATGAACTCTAAAACACAAATCATATGGAATGCTCTTTATTGGTCAGAACTGTGAAGACTGTAACAACAACAATTCCTAAAATGGAAAACACATTTTAATAAAAGCAAAATATATAAAATTATCCTCCAAAACACTATGAAGTAAAGTAAATATACCACCATAGTGAAAACTAGTTTGTTACACACCTTAACGTAATAATGCATAGACAGAGACAACGTTCTCGCAAAGTAACTGAATACCCAGGGATCCTGACATGTTGCATGTTAGGAAGGTGGACTTTGTAGTGTTTGTTGTGTTGGTTATCGGCTGTGCAGTGCAAGCAGAGAGAAAGTTTGGCCCATGTACTGGGCTGTACGCACTACCCTCTGTAGTGCCTTGCAGTCAGAGGCCGAGCAGTTGCCATACCAGGCGGTGATGCAACCAGTCAGGATGCTCTCGATGGTGCAGCTGTAGAACTTTTTGAGGATCTGAGGACCCATGCCAAATCTTTTCAGTCTCCTGAGGGGAAATAAGCTTTGTCGTGCCCTCTTCATGACTGTCTTGGTGTGTTTGGACCATGATAGTTTGTTGGTGATGTGGACACCAAGGAACTTGAAGCTCAACCTGTTCCACTACAGCCCTGTCGATGAGTGTGGTGCTCAGTCCTCTTTTTTTTCCTGTAGTCCACAATCATCTCCTTTGTCTTGATCACGTTGAGGGAGAGGTTGTTATCCTGGCACCACACGGCCAGGTCTCTGACCTCCTCCCTACAGGCTGTCTCATCGTTGTTAGTGATCAGGCCTACCACTGTTGTGTCGTCGGCAAACTTAATGATAGTGTTGGAGTCGTGCCTGGCCATGCAGTCATGGGTGAACAGGGAGTACAGGAGGGGACTGAGCACACACCCCTGAGGGTCCCCCGTGTTGAGGATCAGCGTGGCAGATGTGTTGTTACCTATCCTTACCACCTGGGGGCAGCCCGTCAGGAAGTACAGGATCCAGTTGCAGAGGGAGGTGTTTAGTCCCAGGGTCCTTAGCTTAGTGATGAGCTTTGAGGGCACTATGGTGTTGAACGCTGAGCTGTAGTCAATGAATAGCATTCTTACGTAGGTGTTCCTCTTGTCCAGGTGGGAAAGGGCAGTGTGGAGTGCAATAGAGATTGCATCATCTGTGGATCTGTTGGGGCGGTATGCATATTGGAGTGGGTCTAGGGTTTCTGGGATAAGGGTGTTGATGTGAGCCATGACCAGCCTTTCAAAGCACTTCATGGCTACAGACGTGAGTGCTATGGGTCGGTAGTCATTTAGGCAGGTTATCTTAGTGTCCTTGGGCACAGGGACTATGGTGGTCTGCTTGAAACATGTTGGTATTACAGACTCAGTCAGGGACATGTTGAAAATGTCAGTGAAGACACATGCCAGTTGGTCAGCGCATGCTCAGAGTACACATCCTGGTAATCCGTCTGGCCCTGCGGCCTTGTGAATGTTGACCTGCTTAAAAGTCTTACATCGGCTACGGAGAGCATGATCACATAGTCATCCGGAACAGCTGATGCTCTCATGCATGCTTCAGTGTTGCTTGCCTCGAAGTGAGCATAGAAGTGATTTAGCTCGTCTGGTAGGCTTGTGTCACTGGGCAGCTCGCGGCTGTGCTTCCCTTTGTAGTCTGTAATAGTTTTCAAGCCCTGCCACATCCGACGAGCGTCAGAGCCGATGTAGTACGATTCAATCTTAGTCCTGTATTGACTCTTTGCCTGTTTGATGGTTCGTCGGAGGGCATAGCGGGATTTCTTATAAGCGTCCGGGTTAGAGTCCCGCTCCTTGAAAGCGGCAGCTCTACCCTTTAGCTCAGTGCGGATGTTGCCTGTAATCCATGGCTTCTGGTTGGGGTACGTACGATCACTGTGGGGACGACGTCATCGATGCACTCATTGCTGAAGCCAGTGACTGATGTGGTGTACTCCTCAATGCTATCTGAAGAATCCCGGAACATATTCCAGTCTGTGCTAGCAAAACAGTCCTGTAGCTTAGCATCTGCGTCATCTGACCACTTTTTTATTAACCAAGTCACTGGTGCTTCCTGCTTTAGTTTTTGCTTAAAAGCAGGAATCAGGAGGGTAGAGTTATGGTCAGATTTTCCAAATGGAGGGCGAGGGAGAGCTTTGTATGTGTCTCTGTGTGTGGAGTAAAGTTGGTCTAGAGTTTTTTTTCCTCTAGTTGCACATTTAACATGCTGGTAGAAATTAGGTAGAACGGATTTAAGTTTCCCTGCATTAAAGTCCCCGGCCACTAGGAGCGCTGCCTCTGGATAAGCGTTTTCCTGTTTACTTATGGCCTTATATGGCTAATTGAGTGCAATCTTAGTGCCAGCATCATTTTACATTTTACATTTTAGTCATTTAGCAGACGCTCTTATCCAGAGCGACTTACAGGAGCAATTAGGGTTAAGTGCCTTGCTCAAGGGCACATTTACGTCATTTAGCAGACGCTCTTATCCAGAGCGACTCACCAATTGGTGCGTTCACCCTATAGCCAGTGGGATAACCACTTTACAATTTTGGGGGGGGGGGGGTAGAAGGATTACTTTATCCTATCCCAGGTATTCCTTAAAGAGGTGGGGTTTCAAATGCCTCCGGAAGGTGGTGAGTGACTCCGCTGTCCTGGCGTCGTGAGGGAGCTTGTTCCACCATTGGGGTGCCAGAGCAGCGAACAGTTTTGACTGGGCTGAGCGGGAACTATGCTTCCGCAGAGGAAGGGGAGCCAGCAGGCCAGAGGTGGATGAACGCAATGCCCTCGTTTGGGTGTAGGGACTGATCAGAGCCCGAAGGTACAGAGGTGCCGTTCCCCTCACTGCTCCATAGGCAAGCACCATGGTCTTGTAGCGGATGCGAGCTTCAACTGGAAGCCAGTGGAGTGAGCAGAGGAGGGGGGTGACGTGAGAGAACTTGGGAAGGTTGAACACCAGACGGGCTGCGGCATTCTGGATGAGTTGTAGGGGTTTAATGGCACAGGCAGGGAGGCCAGCCAACAGCGAGTTGCAGTAGTCCAGACGGGAGATGACAAGTGCCTGGATTAGGACCTGTGCCGCTTCCTGTGTAAGGCAGGGTCGTACTCTCCGAATGTTGTAGAGCATGAACCTGCAGGAGCGGGTCACCGCCTTGATGTTGGCGGAGAACGACAGGGTGTTGTCCAGCATCGGTTTGTGTTTAAGTTGCCGGGATGTCACGTGTCCTACTTATATCAATACACTCGTAACAAGTTCATCATTACGAAACGTTTATTCGATCAAAATAACCTCAATTACCAAATAAGCCATTCATTTTTTTGCAGACTCTCATTGACCTCCATACAAAAACGAATTTCTAGTTGGCGAAATAACGAAAAAACGCCACCTGCTGGAGAGAGATAGATTTTCCTTCGAGTTGGGCCTCTCTCTTCCTCTTCCTCTCTGGCGTTGCGCTGTATGTCGTTATTTGGGCTGCCCGACCAAATTCATAAATGAATGTGAGTTATAGATCTGTCATTCCCGTTGAAAGAAAGCCTGAGAAGCAATAGACCGATCTTTTGACTTTCGTTTTCGTACTCTAGCTTCAAACAACAGAAAATACGATATTTTTGGTTATTAAAACAAATATTTCACATCTGTTTTAGATTGTGCAACGCTTATCTACACTATTCATTGTGTGTTGTCACATATACTGAAATTAGGCTAACCATTAGAATTTTAGCAACCAGGAAATGGTGGAGCAATTTCTACATTAAGGGGGAATCAGCAGTTGTTACATCCATTTTTGGACATACATTAATGCGATGTAACCATTGATTCTTGAAGAATGTAACTTATAAGTGCCTCATTTTATTCCAATATTTGTAAACAAAGTCAATATAAACAAACACTGTATAGCCTCAAAACATGATTCAAACTATAATTTTGATATGGATGGTCATCCATAGCACTGTCTTTGAATTTGAGTGGTTACATTTCTGCACCCAAATAGTATTTACGACTTCACAACTGGTAATTACCACCTTCCCACCTGGTTATGAACGCAGCAATATTGCATGATATTAATCTAGGAGTGGCCTCAAAGGCAGAACAGATCAGAGACAGAGAGCAAACAAAGGCAAACAGACCAACAAGTACAATTTTTTGATTATAATTATAGGGGCCATCGACTTTGAAAGTCTTATTGTAAGTAAGATTGAGAGAGGCTACTAAGAGGTATTTTTAACATGCGAAGGACAACTCCTACGCGAATTTCACCACCATTTGTTGGGGTAGCTTCAAGCACACCAGATATCCCAGAAGTGTTTGAGGTGTGAGATGTCCATGTGTGCCCAACACTTGGAGCTGCACCTTACAGTGCCATTGCTGCTGCAGACACATACCCTGACTGAACCCATAGCACCGGGGGCTGGGGGAGTTGAGGCAGCCACCAAATGCCCCCACCACGGTAAGATTCTTGAGTACTACTGCTTGGATGACCTAACTAGTGCATGCATGTCCTGCGCCATCGAGGACCAGCATCGCGCCCACAATATGAAGACCCTGCCTAAGGCACACAAAGAACTGGGAGAGAAGCTGAAGGAAGAGCAGAAGGCTTTGGCCCAGAGAGAAAGCCAGAGCCTGGAGCTAGTCAGGTGGGATAAGGAGCAGAGGGAGAGGTTGGCTAGCTCCAGTGTCCGGCTCATTGAGGGAGTGTCCGCCCTGCGCGACATCACCCTGACCAGCGTCCAGAGTTCCGTCTCAGCTCGCGTAATGTCCATCAATACCTCCAAGAGGACCATGCAGGCTGCCCTGTCTGATGGGGACTCCTTCCACTTCCTCCAGGGCTATGAAGGGGTGCACCAGGCTGTGGAGAAGGCCCGAGCTGTGGATCTGAGGAAGGGGCTGGAGCCTGGGGCCGACCGGAACAAGCTGGTCCAGGAGCTACAACAGAGCGGAGGAAAGCTCGTGGAGCAGACAACACAGCTGTGGAGTTCTCTTCTGGCTCTGGTCGACCCCGAGAACTACCAGGAAATACAGGGTTCCCCAGGGTTACCTCCCACCACCACATTGACCTTTAACCCCACAAGCTTGGGAAGGGACATGTCTCTATCCCAGGACCACAGGAAAGTGTTCTACACCCCGCTTGCCAAACTCACCACCCATACTCTTCTGTGCCAGGGTAGCAGCTCTGATGCCAACCTTAGGTGGGTGGTCAAACTATCTGAGGACTGTGATTGGACCGTTGGCTTACGTGTCATTGTTTCATCTGCTGAGACAGTCGATGCTTTTGACTACATTTCATCAATGTTTTTGCTCTGCACTGGCAGAAGGACCAACTGACTTCACAGGCAGACTTCAATTCTCAGTGTATCTATCTTCCTGGGCACTATAGAGTACGGTCTCTATGGAGTGAACAGTCAGCCAGAGCTGCAGTGGGGGTGCCCATGTGGAGAGGTCCATGAACAACCCAAGACTCAGCAGCAGCATTCTTTCTACCACCAGCATGTGTCTCACCAGGGTTCCATGTGCACATGTGGGAGGGTTATCGGTACGCCGTATATGGGGGTGTTCTGTGAGCTGGTGTAATATCTACACTCTTAGAAAAAAGTTGCTATTTAGAACCTTAAAGGGTTCTTCGGCTGTCCCCATAGGAGAACCCTTTGAAGAACCCTTTAAGGTTGCAGTTGGAACTCTTGGGTTCCATGTAGAAGTTTGGATCCTGGCTAGTGTTAACAAATAATTGTGCGCAAGTTTTTCTTGTTTTTTCCTTGTGAGGGGCTCAGATCACAGACAGGTGTGTATACATAAAGACATTCAAAAAATACATAAACAAAGAATCGAAAGACAGTAGAACATAAGAACAAGGATACAAGCCAAAACACCAAACTAGAACAAAATGGATGGTTAATTAGTTCAAATTAATTAATTAATTAAGGAGTCTGTAATTGTCCTGTCTGTTTTCACATTGGGGCATCCCCACATTATATGCATGTATGTTCCAATGTTGTTGTTTTTGGCCAGTGTGTTGTACTGTAGGATTCTAATGTGTGTTGGACTGACAGTGGTTTGAGGTGAGTTTACATGCAAGGCAGGATTTGTCTCCCCCTGCTGCTCAAGTCACCTACCTATCACAATGTTGTCCCACTATTCCAAAAACATTAACCTTTTCATGCCCCTTAATCACATTTAGCTGACCTCATCATTGTACAATAAATCATGTAAATAGTCAGTTAATTGAATGTTAATGCTGATGTTTCTGTCCAGTTATAAAAAATGGCTAGCTTACAAAATTGTAATACATTGTGATTCATGAAATTACATGAGCTGGTACACAAACAGAGTACAATTGATATATGTACTGTATATTGTATAAATGTATGGATCTTTAATTGTCATCTTTAATTAACTCTAAAACACAAATCATATGGAATGCTCTTTATTGGTCAGAAGTGACAAGACTGAAAAAAAAAAGTGGATTAAAACTGCATAACACGTTTGACTAAAGCCAGATAGATATAAAATGGAATTAACCTCCAAAACACTGTGAAGTAAAGTAAATATACCGTCATAGTGAAAACTAGTCAGTTACAAGTACATAATAATGCATAAACAGAGACAACATTCTCGCAAAGTAACTGAATACACAGTCAAGTACAATAATGTGAAATTCTGATTGCATGGACATTTTATATAGTCTCTAAGCCATTGAGAAAAGTGTGAAATCAACAGTAAGTCAAGGTAACACTCAAAGCTGTCCTGTCTCCCTCACCTCTTTAGCCTACTTTAAGAACATACTTTGAATACATTCTGTATTCCACAAGTTTCCCCTCAACAATTTGACTGACTGAGTTTCTACTGTAGCTGTACAGTACATGAAACAGCTGTTTGTCAGTAGTTTCACTCTGTATCTATTCCATCCTAGCTTTAATATTTGGTTCGCATGAGAATAACAGAAAAACTTGGAATATTATATAATCTAAAACGTTTGCAAATCATTAAAGTGCAATATATATATATATGTATTTATGTGAGTTTGAAAAGGATTAAGTTAAATAACCAGAAATATCTTAACATAAAAATCTGCAATATTTCTCATTATAATGAATGTTTTCATCTATTGAATCTATCTAAAAAATAAAAACGGATGCTTTTAATTTGGGATAAACTTGACCTGTAATCTTGATATAGTAAATACTTCATACAGTGAAATACAGTATATTTATTTATTGCATATGGCTTTCAAATAGCATGGCGGTGATGTGCATAGAAGTGTTAGGAAAAGATGGGATTGAGAGGTAGAGAGAGAAAGAGAGAGAGAGTGAGAGAGAGTGCTTCAGTGAAATGCTAGGACTTGGTGGATAATAATGGACTGAGAGAAGAACCCTGTACTCAAGGCCTGCAGAGCTGAATGGGAATGATTGAGCAAGATAACACAAAAGTACATCCTGACGTACCACAACAATCCTCGGTTCACTTATTAACAAAGAAATGTCAATTTCTGGTCATTTACAGAAAGAAAGTCAAAAATTAAAAATATCAAAACGTAAATAAGACTCTTAGATAAGGGATTGTTTGATAATATACTCTAAAAAGGTTTTGATTTGGGCAACCAAACACTTATCCTAGGTTTACGTTTCTCCAAATAACAGATTCTTACTATCAATGGTTACAATATTTTCTGTATGTGCGTGTGTGTGTGTATGTGCGTGTGTGTGTGTGCGTGTGTGCAGTATGTGTAATAGCATCCATGTGACAGGGGCAGGCAGCATACAAAACACACCACCACCTCTCTCCGACCCTGTTAGGCCCAGGAACCAGCCTGGACCTCGCCTAGTTATCGTTCCCAAAGACGGTGTTGAGCTGCTGGGTAACCCTGATGAAGGTGGTCCTGCGGCTGAGCTCCTTGAGCTTCCCTGCGCCCACGTAGGTGCAGGTGGAGCGGACCCCACCCAGGACGTCGCGTATGGTTACGTCCACGGGACCCTTGTAGACCACCTCCACTGTCTTCCCCTCAGATGCCCTGGGAGAAGAAGAGGGAATGTTTTAGTGAACTCTTAAGCCTAATGTATGTATACCCTACGTACACGACGCAAGAACGATACGCAAAATGGCCATCCTGCATTCTTGCGTCGAGTTATGAATTGCGGGGATGCACACGTCTGCATATTTCTGCTACGCAACGCAATTTTGCGTAGCTACTTGTAGTTCCATGAGTACGTACGTGGGATATAAACTAGGCTTTAGGTTTCAAGTTTTATTAGTCGTATGTACGGGATACACATGGTATTCACCGTCTTAACCAAATGCTTACTTGCAGGTTCCTTCTTGAAATGTAACAACAATAAGAAATAAGAAAATATAAGAATATGAACATAAAGTAAATGTCTCAGTAGAATAGAATAAACATTTTAGCATAAGTATAATACAGGAAGGCACCATTTATAGTCCAATATTTACCTGTGTATTGGGGAAGGGTGTTTTTCCTAAAGCGTGCTACAGTGTTTAAAGCTGCTCATTTCCTGCTAGGCGGCCAGTAACATCTCTGACCTGTACTCGGCCACGCCCCCGGCGTGTCTCTTCATGGCCGTGTCGGAGCTCATGCCGTAGAACAGCTTGTACTTCTTCCCGTTCTTCTCGATGACCTCGCCCCCGCTCTCTGAGTGGCCGGCCAGCATTCCGCCCAGCATCACAAAGTCTGCCCCCGCGCCTGTGAGTCACACACAACCACAGCTGGGGTCAGACACATTCTCTTGGGACCATCACACGACGTCCTAAGAACCCGGCAGGGGTCGGACAAACCGGGAACTAGACAAAACCTCCAGGGGACCATGACACAACGTCCCACTAACGTCCTAAAATCATATTTGAGGACGTCCCCGGGACCAACTGGGAACTAGACAAAACCTCCAGGGGACAATGACACAACATCCCACTAACGTCCTAAAATCATATTCGGTGACGTCCCCGGGACCAACTGGGAACTAGACAAAACCTCCAGGGGACCAGGACACAACGTCCTGACAACTTTAGGCAACCATTTTGTGACATCCCGGGGACATCCTAACGACTCATTATTGTTAGCAGTGTCGTCAGAACCTGGCTATGGGATGCAGTGGGGAAAGTGTGAGGTTAGCACGAGACGACAAATTCAAAGACAGCCTACTTTTCTATACTCAAGGAGAGAAAGAGAAACAGCTAGACTGTTGTTTTACTATTCAACTCAATACTAGTATTGTTTTCAATTTCGTAAAGCAGTTTGTGTTTCTTAACCAGGCAAAGCTAAATAGTACGCTAGTGACTGGCGGTTATGTGGAAGTAAGAGAGTCGCTTGCGCGATGTGTAGCCTATGATGAGAGGCGGAGCAGAGCCTGCCTGCCTGTCTGCCCACACTCATCGCTTGCTCCCCCGCAGCTCACCAGCTGATGTAGGCTGTGTGTGGCACGTCCTTCCCACTGCTAGAGAACAGAACCCTCACTGCTCTGCGCACCCAGTGCTGCTAATATTATGCTTATCATAGTAGCCTATCCAGTCCAAGTGCAAATACAAGTCACGAGAAGCCAAGTCTGAGTCATCAATGGTTGAGAAGGCGAGTCCAAGTCCGAGTCAGCAATGGTTGAGTCCAAGTCAAGTCACTAGTCCTGAAAATGTGTTGTAGTACTCCAGTCCGAGTCCGGGACTTCAGTACTACAACCCTGGTTGTAGAGTCTCTGTAGGCTGATCAAATAAGTACTCTTTGCTCTCCTAGTTTAATTGTTTAATTTTACTGCTACAAAACTCACCAAAAGCCTTGGAGACGTCACCTGGGCAAGTGCATCCGCCATCCTTTATGAGAGAGAAAGAAAGGGGAAGAATAAGGTACTATGCATCTTCAGGCAAAGTCTCTGTCTGTTCAACCATCTTGGTATGCATATGTACTGTATGTGTGTATGATGAGGTTCAGGGTGTAATGCGGTGTAGAAAGAATGTTGAGCCAAAAGGATGTGAGTGTATAACATAACTATAAGTGTATCATAATGATGGAGGCTTACAGAGATGATGTGTCCGCCCAGGCCGTGGGCAGCGTCTGCACACTCGATCACAGCGCTCAGCTGGGGATAGCCCACCCCGGTCTTCTTACGGGTGGTGCACACAGAGCCTACACAGACAGACAGATAGAAAGTTAGGAAGTTATGAGTATGATCACACTAAGGCCCCAATTCAATCAATTGCAAAAAAAGGTATGAGGTATGACGAAACAGCAAAACCGCAATGTGACAGAGTCGCCCGATTATGACATCACCTGGTCCGATGCCCACTTTGATGATGTCAGCACCGGCGAGGATCAGCTCCTCCACCATCTCCCCGGTAACCACATTCCCTGCCTGTGGCAAAGACAACACAATCCCTTTTGGTGTCTTAACTGGTGCACTACTCTATAGTGCACTTCTTTTGACTAGAGTCCTATATGGGC
>NW_028160111.1:0-168000 GCF_964263955.1 Coregonus lavaretus
TCCCAGATATGGCAGCTGAGTAGAGGGACGATGAGATGCATACAATTTGGAAGGAGACAGACACAGAAACTTGGGAAGGGAATTTACAGTAAGGACACATAGTACATTAAGTACCAAAGTACAGTAAGGAACAAAGTACAGTAAGGACCAAAGTACAGTAAGGACACATAGTACATTAAGTACCAAAGTACAGTAAGGACCAAAAGGACCACTTTTATAATATTATACTGAATGTATAATTATCTGTACCATTAATTTATAGTAGGCCAATGTGTGCTATTTGACCAAGCTTCAAACTGTGATTGTTTTCAATTTAAATAGTCAAAAAGAAACAAAAAGAGCTTCTTAGCAAAAAGCCATTTCTCAAACAAGAATTTTGCTCTGACTTGTCTGGGAGTGGAGTGGGGACGGGCAAACTGAAAACTAGCTGTTATTGTCAGAGAGGTTCAGAATATGTTCGCTTATGCTTATGTGATACTTGTTACCGTTCCTGCCCCTCGCACCTCACCATGTGCGCGTGTATCTGTCAGTATGGCTGGCCGTGTGTCGTGTATCTGTCAGTATGGCTGGCCGTGTGTCGTGTATCTGTCAGTATGGCTGGCCGTGTGTCGTGTATCTGTCAGTATGGCTGGCCGTGTGTCGTGTATCTGTCAGTATGGCTGGCCGTGTGTCGTGTTTCTGTCAGTATGGCTGGCCGTGTATCTGTCAGTATGGCTGGCCGTGTGTCGTGTATCTGTCAGTATGGCTGGCCGTGTGTCGTGTATCTGTCAGTATGGCTGGCCGTGTGTCGTGTATCTGTCAGTATGGCTGGCCGTGTGTCGTGTATCTGTCAGTATGGCTGGCCGTGTGTCGTGTATCTGTCAGTATGGCTGGCCGTGTGTCGTGTATCTGTCAGTATGGCTGGCCGTGTGTCGTGTATCTGTCAGTATGGCTGGCCGTGTGTCGTGTTTCTGTCAGTATGGCTGGCCGTATGTGATGTACGCCAGTCTCCCGAGTGGCGCAGTGGTCTAAGGCACTGCATCGCAGTGCTAGCTATGCCACTAGAGATCCTGGTTCGAATCCAGGCTCTGTCGTAGCCGGCAGCGACCGGGAGACCCATGGGGCGGGGCATAATTGGCTCAGCGTCGTCCAGGGTAGGGGAGGGAATGACCGGCAGGGATGTAGCTCAGTTGGTAGAGCATGGCGTTTGCAACGCCAGGGATGTGGGTTCGATTCCCATGGGGGGCCAGTATAAAAAAAATGATGTATGCACTCACTAACTGTAAGTCGCTCTGGATAAGAGCGTCTGCTAAATGACGTAAATGTATCTGTCAGTATGGCTGGCCGTGTGTCGTGTATCTGTTAGTATGGCTGGCCGTGTGTCGTGTATCTGTCAGTATGGCTGGCCGTGTGTTGTGTATCTGTTAGTATGGCTGGCCGTGTGTTGTGTATCTGTTAGTATGGCTGGCCGTGTGTCGTGTATCTGTCAGTATGGCTGGCCGTATGTCATGTATCTGGCCGTGTGTCGTGTATCTGTCAGTATGGCTGGCCGTGTGTCGTGTATCTGTCAGTATGGCTGGCCGTGTGTCGTGTATCTGTCAGTATGGCTGGACGTGTGTGATGAACAGTGAGGGAAAAAAGTATTTGATCCCCTGCTGATTTTGTACGTTTGCCCACTGACAAAGACATGATCAGTATATCATTTTAATGGTAGGTTTATTTGAACAGTGAGAGACAGAATAACAACAACAAAATCCAGAAAAACGCATGTAAAAAATGTTATAAATTGATTTGCATTTTAATGAGGGAAATAAGTATTTGACCCCTCTGCAAAACATTACTTAGTACTTGGTGGCAAAACCCTTGTTGGCAATCACAGAGGTCAGACGTTTCTTGTAGTTGGCCACCAGGTTTGCATACATCTCAGGAGGGATTTTGTCCCACTCCTCTTTGCAGATCTTCTCCAAGTCATTAAGGTTTCGAGGCTGACGTTTGGCAACTCGAACCTTCAGCTCCCTCCACAGATTTTCTATGGGATTAAGGTCTGGAGACTGGCTAGGCCACTCCAGGACCTTAATGTGCTTCTTCTTGAGCCACTCCTTTGTTGCCTTGGCCGTGTGTTTTGGGTCATTGTCATGCTGGAATACCCATCCACGACCCATTTTCAATGCCCTGGCTGAGGGAAGGAGGTTCTCACCCAAGATTTGACGGTACATGGCCCCGTCCATCGTCCCTTTGATGCGGTGAAGTTGTCCTGTCCCCTTAGCAGAAAAACACCCCCAAAGCATAATGTTTCCACCTCCATGTTTGACGGTGGGGATGGTGTTCTTGGGGTCATAGGCAGCATTCCTCCTCCTCCAAACACGGCGAGTTGAGTTGATGCCAAAGAGCTCGATTTTGGTCTCATTTGACCACAACACTTTCACCCAGCTCTCCTCTGAATCATTCAGATGATCATTGGCAAACTTCAGACGGCCCTGCATGTGCTTTCTTGAGCATGGGGACCTTGCGGGCGCTGCAGGATTTCAGTCCATCACGGCGTAGTGTGTTACCAATTGTTTTCTTGGTGACTATGGTCCCAGCTGCCTTGAGATCATTGAGAAGATCCTCCCGTGTAGTTCTGGGCTGATTCCTCACCGTTCTCATGATCATTGTAACTCCACGAGGTGAGATCTTGCATGGAGCCCCAGGCCGAGGGAGATTGACAGGTCTTTTGTGTTTCTTCCATTTGCGAATAATCGCACCAACTGTTGTCACCTTCTCACCAAGCTGCTTGGCGATGGTCTTGTAGCCCATTCCAGCCTAGTGTAGGTCTACAATCTTGTCCCTGACATCTTTGGAGAGCTCTTTCGTCTTGGCCATGGTGGAGAGTTTGGAATCTGATTGATTGATTGCTTCTGTGGACAGGTGTCTTTTATGCAGGTAACAAGCTGAGATTAGGAGCACTCCCTTTAAGAGTGTGCTCCTAATCTCAGCTCGTTACCTGTATAAAAGACACATGGGAGCCAGAAATCTTTCTGATTGAGAGGGGGTCAAATACTTATTTCCCTCATTAAAATGCAAATCAATTTATATCATTTATGACATGCGTTTTTCTGGATATTTTTGTTGTTATTCTGTCTCTCACTGTTCAAATAAACCTACCATTAAAATTATAGACTGATCATTTCTTTGTCAGTGGGCAAACGTACAAAATCAGCAGGGGATCAAATACTTTTTTCCCTCACTGTATCTGTCAGTATGGCTGGTCGTGTATCTGTCAGTATGGCTTGCCGTGTATCTGTCAGTATGGCTGGCCGTGTATCTGTCAGTATGGCTGGCCGTGTGTCGTGTATCTGTCAGTATGGCTGGCCGTGTGTCGTGTATCTGTCAGTATGGCTGGCCGTGTGTCGTGTATCTGTCAGTATGGCTGGCCGTGTGTCGTGTATCTGTCAGTATGGCTGGCCGTGTATCTGTCAGTATGGCTGGCCGTGTGTCGTGTATCTGTCAGTATGGCTGGCCGTGTATCTGTCAGTATGGCTGGCCGTGTGTCGTGTATCTGTCAGTATGGCTGGCCGTGTGTCGTGTATCTGTCAGTATGGCTGGCCGTGTGTCGTGTATCTGTCAGTATGGCTGGCCGTGTGTCGTGTATCTGTCAGTATGGCTGGCCGTGTGTCGTGTATCTGTCAGTATGGCTGGCCGTGTGTCGTGTATCTGTCAGTATGGCTGGCCGTGTGTCGTGTATCTGTCAGTATGGCTGGCCGTGTGTCGTGTATCTGTCAGTATGGCTGGCCGTGTGTCGTGTATCTGTCAGTATGGCTGGCCGTGTGTCGTGTATCTGTCAGTATGGCTGGCCGTGTGTCGTGTATCTGTCAGTATGGCTGGCCGTGTGTCGTGTATCTGTCAGTATGGCTGGCTGTGTGTTGTGTTTGGAGGGCACTTTCATTACCGTGTCCTCTCTTGTATTCTCCCTTTGGCCTGCACCGTCGTCATCATGCCCTTTAATTAGGCGACGGCCAGTGGTCTCCCAGTAGTGTTTGGGGTTTTCGTTGTTAGTATCCAGGAATATCAAGCCCACCTGACCTGAGGCGGCCCCGGGTGTTTTTTTTACCCTTATCACTCGGGGCCTCTTCCTCTATCCAGTCACAGTAACCTCTGTAGGTCAATTGGTAGAGCATGGTGCTTGTAACGCCAGGGTAGTGGGTTTGATCCCCGGGACCACCCATACGTAAAAATGTATGCACGCATGACAGTAAGTCACTTTGAACAAAAGCGTCTGCTAAATATTATATGTTTTATTGGTCTATTGCTTATACTGTCTTATTGGTCAGCTTTGACTATCAGCCAGAAACTGGCATAACATATTTCGTCAGCCTTGATACATATGCTACTGCTGTTTTATAGTTATTTTCCTCAAGTGAAACAAGGTCAGGTGGTTTTCAGATTATCACATCTGTATTACTTAACATTATACATTTGTTTTTTCTTTGAATAAAATTAAACATGTTTTTAAAACGAATCTATTGTCGTGAGAATTGTGAATAGTTGTATTTCTGTTATGAAATTGTCTTCAGTATTTCTAGTCTTTCATTCTGTGTTTGCTTCCAACTGAAGCAAACGTGTTCTGGTTAGATTTTGCATTGACATAATGAACCCATATTATTTTATGCTCAACGTAATCTATAAAAATAAAAAAGGGCGGCAGGTAGCTTAGTGGTTAAGACCGTTGTTCCAGAAACCGAAAGGTCGCTGGTTCTAATCCCCGAGCCGACTAGGTGAAAAATCTGTTGATGTGCCCTTGAGCAAGGCACTTAACCCTAATTGCTCATGTAAGTCGCTCTGGATAAGAGTGTCTGCTAAAATGTAAAAAAAATAGAAATGTAGAAAAATAAACAATTTTTAAAGTGGTTGTCCCACTGGCTATCATAAGGTAAATGTACCTATTTGTAAGTCACTCTGGATAAGAGCGTCTGCTAAATGACGTAAATGTAATCTGTGTAAACGATGGCTTTCAGGGTTTATTCATAAAGTGATTGCGCTGTCACATTGTCAGACATAATAATCTATGCCATATAATCTATGCCAATAGATTATATTGGCATATAATCTATGCCAATAATCTATGCCATTGCTCTTGAATAAACAACTATAATTTGATGTATTGTGTTATTGTTATTTTCATGGAGATGAGTGTCACTGGATATTGCAGGATAATGGATAATTGGCTATTAACAAATTGGCTGCAGTGGTTCACATTGCAATCAATACCCTGTTGCCTGCTAGAAATTAGGAATCATTTGACCTGCTGCTATTTTCCATATTTCCCTTCCTTCTTTTGAAGTATTTTTTTAGGGGGTAGAACAGCTTTAATACTGCAGATAGATTGTAACTTCCATCAATATAATTGGCTGCATCACTTCCAATCCCCAATGTTTTCTTTTGCAAATATATACACTAGCGGTAAAATGTTTTAGAACACCTACTCATTCAACGGTTTTTCTTTATTTTTACTATTTTCTACATTGTAGAATAATAGTGAAGACATCAAAACTATGAAATAACACATACGGAATCATGTAGTAACCAAAAAAGTGTTAAACAAATCAAAATATATTTTATCTTTGAGATTCTTCAAATAGCCACCCTTTGCCTTGATGACAGCTTTGCACACTCTTGGCATTCTCTCAACCAGCTTCATGAGGTAGTCACCTGGAATGCATTTCAATTAACAGGTGTGCCTTCTTAAAAGTTAATTTGTGGAATTTCTTTCCTTCTTAATGCGTGTGAGCCAATCAGTTGTGTTGTGACAAGGTGGGGGGAGGGGGGCGGGGGGGGGTCAGTCAATTCGGAAACTTCCAAGAACTTTGAATGTTTCTTCAAGTGCAGTCGCAAAAACCATCAAGCGCTATGATGAAACTGGTTCCCATGAGGACTGCCACAGGAATGGAAGACCCAGAGTTACCTCTGCTGCAGAGGATAAGTTCATTAGAGTTACCAGCCTCAGAAATTGCAGCCCAAATAAATGCTTCACAGAGTTCAAGTAACAGACACATCTCAACATCAACTGTTCAGAGGAGGCCTTCATGGTCGAATTGCTGCAATTAAACCACTACTAAAGGACACCAATAATAAGAAGAGACTTGCTTGGGCCAAGAAACACGAGCAATGTACATTAGACCGGTGGATATTTGTCCTTTGGTCTGGAGTCCAAATTGGAGATTTTTGGTTCCAACCGCCATGTCTTTGTGAAACGCGGTGTGCGTGAACGGATGATCTCTGTATGTGTATTTCCCACCGTAAAGCGTGGAGGAGGAGGTGTAATTGTGTGTGGGTGCTTTGCTGGTGACATTGTCTGTGATTTATTTAGAATTCAAGGCACACATAACCAGCACGGCTACCACAGCATTCTGCAGCGATACGCCATCCCATCTGATTTGGGCTTAGTGGGACTATAATTTGTTTTTCAACAGGACAATGACCCAACACACCTCCAGGCTGTGTAAGGGCATTTTTACCAAGAAGGAGAGTGATGGAGTGCTGCATCAGATGACCTGGCCTCCCCACAATCCCCCGACCTCAACCAAATTGAGATGGTTTGGGATGAGTTGGACCGCAGAGTGAAGGAAAAGCAACCAACAAGTGCTCAGCATATGTGGGAACTCTTTCAAGAATGTTGGAAAAGCATTCCAGGTGAAGCTAGTTGAGAGAATGCCAAGAGTGTGCAAAGCTGTCATCAAGGCAAAGGGTGGCTATTTGAAGAATCTCAAATACTACATGATTCCATATGTGTTATTTCATAGTTTTGATGTCTTCACTATTATGTAGAAAATAGTAAAAATAAAGTAAAACCCTTGAATGAGTAGGTGTTCTAAAACTTTGGACCAGTAGTGTATATATACATATACAGTGGGGTAAAAAAGTATTTAGTAAGCCACCAATTGTGAAAGTTCTCCCACTTAAAAAGATGAGAGAGGCCTGTAATTTTCATCATAGGTACACGTCAACTATGACAGACAAATTGAGGGAAAAAAATCCAGAAAATCACATTGTAGGATTTTTAATGAATTTATTTGCAAATTATGGTGGAAAATAAGTATTTGGTCACCTACAAACAAGCAAGATTTCTGGCTCTCACAGACCTGTAACTTCTTCTTTAAGAGGCTCTTCTGTCCTTCACTCGTTACCTGTATTAATGGCACCTGTTTGAACTTGTTATCAGTATAAAAGACACCTGTCCACAACCTCAAACAGTCACACTCCAAACTCCACTATGGCCAAGACCAAAGAGCTGTCAAAGGCTGGGAAGACTGAATCTGCAATAGCTTGGTTTGAAGAAATCAACTGTGGGAGCAATTATTAGGAAATGGAAGACATACAAGACCACTGATAATCTCCCTAGATCTGGGGCTCCACGCAAGATCTCACCCCGTGGGGTCAAAATGATCACAAGAACGGTGAGCAAAAATTCCAGAACCACACGGGGGGACCTAGTGAATGACCTGCAGAGAGCTGGGACCAAAGTAACAAAGCCTACCATCAGTAACACACTACGCCGCCAGGGACCCAAATCCTGCAGTGCCAGACGTGTCCCCCTGCTTAAGCCAGTACATGTCCAGCCCCGTCTGAAGTTTGCTAGAGTGCATTTGGATGATCCAGAAGAGGATTGGGAGAATGTCATATGGTCAGATGAAACCAAAATATAACTTTTTGGTAAAAACTCAACTCGTCGTGTTTGGAGGACAAAGAATGCTGAGTTGCATCCAAAGAACACCATACCTACTGTGAAGCATGGGGGTGGAAACATCATGCTTTGGGGCTGTTTTTCTGCAAAGGGACCAGGACGACTGATCCGTGTAAAGGAAAGAATGAATGGGGCCATGTATCGTGAGATTTTGAGTGAAAACCTCCTTCCATCAGCAAGGGCATTGAAGATGAAATGTGGCTGGGTCTTTCAGTATGACAATGATCCCAAACACACCGCCCGGGCAACGAAGAAGTGGCTTCGTAAGAAGCATTTCAAGGTCCTGGAGTGGCCTAGCCAGTCTCCAGATCTCAACCCCATAGAAAATCTTTGGAGGGAGTTGAAAGTCCGTGTTGCCCAGCGACAGCCCCAAAACATCACTGCTCTAGAGGAGATCTACATGGAGGAATGGGCCAAAATACCAGCAACAGTGTGTGAAAACCTTGTGAAGACTTACAGAAAACGTTTGACCTGTGTCATTGCCAACAAAGGGTATATAACAAAGTATTGAGAAACTTTTGTTATTGACCAAATACTTATTTTCCACCATAATTTGCAAATAAATTCATTAAAAATCCTACAATGTGATTTTCTGGATTTTCTTTTCTAATTTTGTCTGTCATAGTTGACGTGTACCTATGATGAAAATTACAGGCCTCTCTCATCTTTTTAGTGGGAGAACTTGCACAATTGGTGGCTGACTAAATACTTTTTTCCCCCACTGTACATACATACACATACATACATACATACATATACATACATATATATACATATCCTTTAAAAAATATATTTTTTCCTTTATTACTTTCCATCCCCATCACCTCTCCCTTAATTGGAGTAAACTAGTGAACAACAATGCTTAGGCCTCTACTTCCAGCTTATACATACTATATACATTTTATGGACACAGTCAATTTTACATTAATTCTATTTTGTTTGTTTTTACTCCTGAACTTCCTCTACCCTCAACCGCTCTGATCATTTTCATGATGTCCATCCGGTTTGCCTCTACATGCCACATCCCCCAAACTGTGCTCTTTCACAAAAGTTCTCAACCTATATACTTATTATGGACACAGTATGTTTTACATTAGTTATTTTGTTGTTATTAGTTGTTATTAGTCCCAACCTTCAGCTCCATTCAACACCTCCCATCTAACTATTAACACCATCCATATTGGATTTCTACTTGCTATATATTTCTCAACTGTACTGTGATGTTTGACAAAAGTTCTGAACCCTTCTATTCTCATTGTTTCTACAGATTGTAAATTGAAAATAAACATTTTTGCATTATTACATTATCGATCGATTTACTATGACTTTTCAGATCACCCAGTAGTGCTATCTGCTGGAGACTCTTATCTCCCTCAATAACTTTAAGCATCAGTTGTCAGAGCACCTTACCGATCACTGCACCTGTACACAGCTCATCTGAAATTAGCCCACCCAACTACCTCATCCCTATATTGTTATTTATTTTGCTCTTTTGCACCCCAGTATCTCTATTTGCACATAATCTCTTGCACATCTAGCATTCCAGTGTTAATACTATTGTAATTATTTTGCACTATAGCCTATTTATTGCCTTACCTCCATAACTTGCTACATTTGCACACACTGTATATATATTTTCTGTTGTATTTTTGACTTTATGTTTTTTACCCCATATGTAACTCTGTGTTGTTTTTATTGCACTGCTTTGCTTTATCTTGGCCAGGTCGCAGTTGTAAATGAGAACCTGTTCTCAACTGGCTTACCTGGTTAAATAAAGGTGAAATAAAAAATAAATAAAAAAAGCTCCAGGTAAATATTGCAATCCTTCAGTCATTCCTGGACCTGTGACCAAAAAATTGCCTCAAATAGACAGTAACAAAACAAATGATTGAATGATTCTGTCTTTTCGCAGCAAAATCTGCAGAGCTGGGAAGATTGTATCCCCAATATAAATAAAAGTATATTGGTTGCAAGAATTTACTATCGGTTTCATACCGAGGTAAAGACAGATTCAGGTTGGATATTTGACGGATATTCACCTGCAGTTTTCCTTACGTCCACAAACAGCAGTTAGGGACCGTCAACATAGTGTCAAATCTAATTTTAAAAATGTCAAAAGCTCTTTAACCATTACTCCTAAAACTTTAAAAACGGGTTCTAGCTAACCAGATGGCAGAGACACATATTGCACACACTTTTTTTGTTGATTTACATGTCGCACTATTTTAAATTATGTATTATCATTTTTAACCACACACCTCAAACAAGGTTCATAATGTACACTCAGTTGGCCTACACATTGCACAACCTTTTGTTTGGCCATTTGCATCTCAAGAGATTTTACGATTATGTTTAAAAGTTTCAAATTTCAATAGCTCCTTAGTCATATGACTTACAACCCTCAAACTACTTTCAGAATATCCACTGAGTTGCCTTATATGTAGCATAACCTTTAGTCTGTCCATTTTCATCTCACACGATTTTACATTAATTTCCAATGTTTTTCAATGTTTCTAATTTCAATAACACCTTGGTCATGTGACCTACAACCCTCAAACTACTTTCATAACATCCACTCACTAGCCTTATATATTGCACACTCTCTTGTTCATCCATTTTCATCAGGTGATTTTACATGAATTGTTCTATGTTTTTCATTGTTTTGAATTTCCATAGCTCCTTGGGCATGTGACCCACAACCCTCAAACTGCTGTCAGAATATCCATTGACAAGCCTTATATATTGCACACACTTTTGTTAATCAATTTTCATCTCAGGTGATTTTGCATACATTTTTCTATATTTTTCATTGTTTCAAATTTCCATAGCTCCTTGGGCATGTGACCCACAACCCTCAAACTGCTGTCAGAATATCCATTGACAAGCCTTATATATTACACACACTTTTGTTAATAAATTTTCATCTCAGGTGATTTTGCATACATTTTTCTATATTTTTCATTGTTTCAAATTTCCATAGCTCCTTGGGCATGTGACCCACAACCCTCAAACTGCTGTCAGAATATCCATTGACAAGCCTTATATATTACACACACTTTTGTTAATCAATTTTCATCTCAGGTGATTTTGCATACATTTTTCTATATTTTTCATTGTTTCAAATTTCCATAGCTCCTTGGGCATGTGACCCACAACCCTCAAACTGCTGTCAGAATATCCATTGACAAGCCTTATATATTGCACACACTTTTGTTAATCAATTTTCATCTCAGGTGATTTTGCATACATTTTTCTATATTTTTAATTGTTTCAAATTTCCATAGCTCCTTGGGCATGTGACCCACAACCCTCAAACTGCTGTCAGAATATCCATTGACAAGCCTTATATATTGCACACACTTTTGTTAATCAATTTTCATCTCAGGTGATTTTGCATACATTTTTCTATATTTTTCATTGTTTCGAATTTCAATAGCTCTCTGGTTTGTCTATTGTCATCTCACACGATTTAACATACATTTTTCAAACAAAGGAGTGGCTCAAGAAGAAGCACATTAAGGTCCTGGAGTGGCCTAGCCAGTCTCCAGACCTTAATCCCATAGAAAATCTGTGGAGGGAGCTGAAGGTTCAAGTTGCCAAACGTCAGCCTCGAAACCTTAATGACTTGGAGAAGATCTGCAAAGAGGAGTGGGACAAAATCCCTCCTGAGATGTGTGCAAACCTGGTGGCCAACTACAAGAAATGTCTGACCTCTGTGATTGCCAACAATGGTTTTGCCACCAAGTGCTAAGTCATGTTTTGCAGAGGGGTCAAATACTTATTTCCCTCATTAAAATGCAAATCAATTTATAACATTTTTGACATGCGTTTTTCTGATTTTCGTTGTTGTTATTCTGTCTCTCACTGTTCAAATAAACCTACCATTAAAATTATAGACTAATCATGTCTTTGTCAGTGGGCAAACGTACAAAATCAGAAGGGGATCAAATACTTTTTTCCCTCACTGTATATTGCACACCCTTTTGTTTGTCCATTTTCATCTCATTGGATTTTACGTGAATTTCTCAAACATTATCATTTCATAGCTCCTTGGTCATGTGACCTACTGACCTCAAACATACTTCAGAATGTCCACCTACTACCCTTCTATATTGCACACATATATTGTTTGTGTACTGTAATCTCACACGGTGTTACATACATTTTTCATAGTTTTGAATTTCAATAGCTCCTTGGTCATGTCAGTTACACACCTAAGAAGTGTGCAGTGGATATATACCCACATTGCATAACCTAGTTATGTATCTTCTATATTGTTGTACATATTAGAATATTAGTTTGACAATTAGGGGGTTCAGTCCAGTGTTGTGTTTACTCTCTTTTCTTTAATGTTTATCTATAATAATTGGTAGTTCTGAGTACTTATTTTCCCTTTCCTTAAGTCTTTATTTTGCTAAAGTATTTAACAGCGGAACAAAATAGGAGAGATAAAGAGAATATCTCCTTTCATCATTAATATCAACCATAAAGGAAAAGGGCAAAGTACGAGAGTCACCTTATTCATTGTCCAAAGCAGGGATGGAGAGTGAACTGCACGGCCAGTAAGGTAGACAGCAGTGGGTTTGCTGGTCAATATATATACTGAACATGTACAGTGTCTTGCAAAAGTATTCATCCCCCTTGGCGTTTTTCCTAATACAACCTGTAATTTAAATGGATTTTTATTTGGAGTTCATGTAATGGACATACACAAAATAGTCCAAATTGGTGAAGTGAAATGAAAAAAATAACTATTAGCTAAACGTTTCATAAAGATTTTCATTATCAATTAAATTGGTCTTGAAAACGATTCACTCTCACACACAAACACACACGAACACGCATGCACCTAATAGAATTACAGTAATAAGTAATTCTATAAGTGATTCTATAAACGCAACTACCACAGATGTGAGTGACAGCTGTTTTAGGATACTCAATGTTCTATTTATAACCAAATATATTACATATAATTAAGTCATTATTGTCCAGTGAAAATCTTATATTCTGTTAACTCATACCCAAATAGTGTTGTTGACTCATCCTATACTCGTATTTGTGGCCAAAGCATACATTTGAGAAAAAACACTTAAAAACCCCACCTCATACTTGTATCTCAAACAGACCGTTTAAAAAATGCTTGCTATTTCCTCATAGAGGATGATGTCATCCTCCAGAGGAGGATGAGCTGGCCAATCAGAGGTCTACTCCAGTTAATATTTTTAACGACCGGTATACTCCCACCATTCTGTTGTTTGGGTACGCCCTCACCATTCCAACACAGAAAAGCTGCTTTTTAACATACTTAATTTAAAAAAATTGGAAGGAAAACTAGTTACATTTACATTTTAGCAGACGCTCTTATCCAGAGCGACTTACAGTTAGTGAGTGCATACATTTTCATACTGGGCCCCTGTGGGAATCGAACCCACAAGCCTGGCGTTGCAAGCGCCATGCTCTACCAACTGAGCTACAGGGCTCCTTCCTTACTACTTTCTCCCTGTAATGGGCACTCTCCCTTCCAAGAAGCTGATTTCTCCACAACACCTCAGGATTGGGGAAGACTGGGCAGTGTTGTCACTGTAGGGTCTGTTTTATGGTTGGGACCACTCCATGGCAGCCATTTTGGAAATAAGAGTGCGGGTTATTATTGGGAGCCACTGGAGACTAGTAAGGATATCTGTGTTCTAAATGGCACCCTATGGGTCCTGGTCAAAAGTAGTGCACTATATAGAGAATGGGGGGCCATTTGAGATGCAGCGTATCACATCATATGGGGATATCATAATCATTTAAGAATCGGATTATGATTTTTTTGTGCTCTCATCATTTGACTCAATTTCACTTCAGCCATGTTCATTGGTCAGTCGTGGTCAGTAGCGCACAACGTAGAATGGAATTTCGACAGGGGAAGGAAAATACTATATTCCAATACCTATCTGCCAGTTAACGAAGCCCACCCCCAAAGGAGAGCTGTGTTGGCCCCTACTGGGGAAGTGGTGGGGGCTTCATGGGTACTGGACCAACAAGGGCAACACTCACAACAAAGTGGATCGGGCTGGAATATACAGTACACTGGTATATAATAAAGGCAACATCTGAGGAATTCAAGAAAACAAACCATAAAGCAAGGTTATAGGAAGAGGAACATTCTAGGGGAGAGAGGGTTATTAACCAATCAAAACAGGACCACAAGACAGAGTTTCAAGGCTGATGTGTGTGTAGTTGTATAAATACTTTATGAAAAGGTGTGAAAGTTGGCACAGTCCATTTGGTCACAGACAAAGGCTTCTTCTTCGTGGCTACTTAACTCTTCATCTCCTCTGTAAGGGGAATCCATAATAGCCTGTGTGAGTGGCTAGGGCCCTCTAGAGGCTTCTACTGGTAGTGCACTGAGCACCCTGGTATTACAGTCTCTGTGCTACTGGCTTACTTGGTCATTCACACTCTAATGTTGTGTCACTAAAGCAAAGTCACACTTGATGAAGCCACACATATATCACATGCATTTAGCCGATTGTCCAATTCAACACTGGGAGGAAGCTGATTGGTATCAAATACTTGGCTTTCTGTGATGGAGAGGGCAGGGGGTCTCTGGTCTCTGTGATGGAGAGGGCAGAGGGTCTCTGGTCTCTGTGATGGAAAGGGCAGGGGGTCTCTGGTCTCTGTGATGGAAAGGGCAGGGGGTCTCTGGTCTCTGTGATGGAAAGGGCAGGGGGTCTCTGGTCTCTGTGATGGAGAGGGCAGGGGGTCTCTGGTCTCTGTGATGGAGAGGGCAGAGGGTCTCTGGTCTCTGTGATGGAGAGGGCAGGGGGTCTCTGGTCTCTGTGATGGAGAGGGCAGGGGGTCTCTGGTCTCTGTGATGGAGAGGGCAGGGGGTCTCTGGTCTCTGTGATGGAGAGGGCAGAGGGTCTCTGGTCTCTGTGATGGAGAGGGCAGAGGGTCTCTCACTCATATTGTAATTAATTATAGATCATATTTGATCGAAATCTGGACACACTGGATGGTTACTTTAAAAAATATATATATAGAAGACTAGTCGAAAATGACAATGTAAATTACAAGGATGACGAAGGTGATGATGATGATGACTATTTGGCTATTTTTACTATCATTATTTATTATCATACCAACGAATATCAATGAATAACCTAAATATTGAGCCATCGATATAGCGGTTTTACAATTTGAGTGGAAAGTCTAACTGTAGCAAATAGCCTGATTGCGCAATAAATAATATATATTTTTAAACAACCTAATGGGTTATAAAAGTAACCTAAATAAAATATACATTTAAACATGTAGCCTACAAGTGACTGTAAGCAAATTTAGCAGGTGGATTTCTCACTTACCAGTCCTATAGGAGACGGCTTAGTGGACTTACACATAGGAGTGTAAGTGGCCCCATACTGTTTCCAATCCATTAAATATTTTGAGGAGGAGTTGTTGTTTTTTGACAGCTGGGTTTCTTTCTTGTCGAGACGGAGAAAAGCGGATCCATTAATTGATATAACACAAGTGAGAGAGAGAGAGAGAGAGAGAGAGAGAGAGAGAGAGAGAGAGAGAGAGAGAGGCAGGGGAGGTAGAAACAGAGGTGCACTTTCTCCTTTACTGTGATAAATATTCCTCACAAAGAGATTCATTATTCACAGAAATGACTACATTTATTCCAAATTTTAACTTATTAAACCCAGAGTAAAAACTAAAAATACTAATGGGTGAAGGAGCAATGGCTCCTCTTGCAGCCAAATATGTATTTGCCTGCCATAGCCTGAGGGACACTGAATAATTAGCCATTCTTGTGATTTTCCTATTCATTGTAAATGTTGTGGGCCTATGTAGCCAAGTATCTATGATCATATGCTATCCATGTGCGTTTCTTTCGCCTTTATCTTAATCTGTTACCCAGTAAACAGCACCCTACTGACAAAAAGCTCTAAAATGAGGCCGAATGATAATTATTTTCCTGACACTGGTCAAAGACCCAAACAAGACATCTTTGAATATAGCCAAAGGGAACGTGATAAGATAATTGTATCGGAGTCCCTTTTTGACATGCCGGGGGGTAATTCTGACCTCTCGAAAGAACTGTTAAACGTATCTAAGCGCCAGACGAGAATGCACCAACATATAGTCACTCTTAGTGATTATGTGCGTCAAGGCGTTATTCCACGGGGACTCAGGTGGCAAAAAGAACCATCATTGGGACAGCGCACAGATGATTTCTGTGAGCGCTGGTGTGCCATCCTGAACAAATGCTCTATTGAGTTAATTACATTAATTGTTGACCAGTTGAAAAATGATTTTATTGAAATGGATACCACGATTGAAGAGAAATGCACAGCTCTGCAAAGAGCTGTTAAAGATGATGGCATATTCAATGAATTGATGAAAACTAACCAAGCGCTCCATTACAAGTTGTCTATAGAATTAAAGGAGCTTAAAATCAAGAAATTCAACCAAGACAAAAAAGACAAGGCCGAGGACAAAGTCTACTTCTGGAGAAACCCTGACAAAAGAAGTCCTCCTCCTCCTCTCCATGACAGACGCAGGAGGGGGGCCGCTAACTTCTATCCACTCCCGTCTGACCAACGCTCTACAACTATCGCCTCATCCGCTTCCAGCGCCAGTTTTTTATCCAACGAGAGACTGGGTCGACGGAAGAGCGGAGGTGGCCGCGGTCACGTGTACCGACGAGATGCCGTACACGACGGGGTAAGAAGAAAAGACAACCAGAGGCAGAGGGGGCCGTTCACACGGTCCCAGAACCCACGGGACTGAGTGTCTTTAATTTATCAAGCAAGAGATTGAGTCCTGCCCATGTCTCCTTGCTTAATAAAGGGTTCTCTTTTGTGCCTACAACTCAGTGCAACGATTTCGATGTTAATGTAGACATGTTTAAGTTTTTTTTAGAAACTTCCGTTTAAGGGAATACTTCATTTCCCCTAATCGTGATATTTAAACTGCACATGTAGGTGGCTCACCTGCACATATTCCGACTCCTTTCAGAAGTAAGAGTTATTTTGTACCTCCAGCCAATCGCAATCACTCTATTGAGACATATTGCAGACTCGTTGAAAAATATGTTGGTAATCTCCTTAAGAACAAACAGGAGTACATATCTTTTCAAAATTTACCCAAGGATGAAAAACAAGCTTTGCTTGATTTACAATCCGATACGTCAGATCTTACCCACCCTGCTGATAAGGGTGGGTCAGTTGTACTCATGGATAGGACAGTTTATGTAAATGAGTGTCACAGACAACTGCTTGACAACACCTTTTACAAGAAACTCAGAAGTGACCCCACTTCCCAATTTCAGAACAACTCCTTTTCTGTCCTAGATGGGTATTTAAGTTCTGGTCAAATCACCAAAAAAAGAACACGATTTTTTGGCTATTCAACACCCTAAATTGGTACTTTCTATACTTTGCGGAAATTACACAAGAATGTTACAAAACCTCCAGGGTGCCCTATTGTAGTGGGCATTGATGCAATAACAGCCCCTTTATCGACCTATGTTGACTTTTTTATTAGATCTCTCGCAGAACAGCTCCCCTCCTTTGTAAAGGACACCAGCAGTATGATTTCTATTATTGAATCTCTTGATCCTCTCCCTGATAATACCTTGTTAATTACTTTTGATGTTGAGTCGTTATACACGAATATTCCACACGAGGGCGGTATTGAAGCCATGGAACATTTTCTTCTACAACGTGACCCTAATGAACTACCTTCCAGTGCATGCATTATAACATTGGCTGAAATAGTACTCACACACAACTACTTAATGTTTCTAAATGATTTCTTTATTCAGACGAAGGGTACAGCTATGGTATCCCCTATGGCTCCTAACTATGCTAATTTGTATGTGGTGTACATTGAGAAACAGTCAATTTTCAAACCTCTCAAAAATGTTTTCTTGCCTAACATTATTATTTGGAAACCGTACATTGGTGATATTTTTGTTCTATGGAGGGGTGATTCGAAACAGCTCCAGGCATTCCATGCTTTTCTTAACTCTTGTTCTGAGCACCTGAGATTTACTATGCAATCTGACATAGGTCAAATCAGTTTCCTTGATCTTCTGATTTTGTGTGAGGATAATACACTGATCTTTACATGAACCCTACTGATCGTAACAGTTTGTTGAGGGCTGATAGTTGTCACCCGCTTTCTTTGAAAAACAGTTTGCCCTACAGCCAATTCTGTCGAATCAAAATAATTTGTAAAAAACAATCAGATTTCGACCGTAATATGGCTGAGACGCAAAGAAAATTCAAGGAGAGGGGGTACAAAAATGGTCAGATTAATACTGCCATTGAGAAAATTCAAAACAGATCGAGACCTGATCTCTTTCAAGGACAGTCTCGCAAAAAGAAGCATTCTTGCGTTCTAACTACACGCTATTCAAAGTGCTCTGAACAAATTAAGGGAATCGTTCACAAATATTGGCACATTCTAAGATCCGATGACAGTATTGGTAATGTGTTTTCAGACCCTTCCTTGGTTGTATTCTCGCGGGGCAGAAATCTCAGAGATCAATTGGTAAACTCTGATTTACCACCCCTAAATATCCCTGCACAAAGTCTATTTGCGCCTCTACCGGATGGAAACTATAAGTGTAACGGCTGTGCTCAATGCAATGGCACTTACAAATGTAGATCCTTCAAACACCCCCAAACAGGGAAACAGATCCCAATCAAAGGTGTTATTACGTGCTCCACTAAGGCAGTTATTTATCTTATAACTTGTCCTTGTGGTAAAAATGATGTGGGTAAAACAAAGCGCGAATTAAAAGTACGAATCTCGGAGCATCGTAGCACTATTAGGTGCAAAAACTCGACATACCCAGTCGCTGCCCACTTTTTGGAAGATAACCACTCGATTTCTTCCCTACGTTATATCGGCATCGAAAAGGTCACCCTCCCTAGGACCACCCTAGGAGAGGGGGTGTACTCGACAACTTATTGATAAAACGAGAGGCTGCCTGGATCTTTAATGTAAAGACCCTTGCTCCCTTCGGTCTCAACGTAGACTTTGATTTGAAGCCATTCTTGTGATTTTGCTATTAATTGTAAATGTTGTGGGCCTATGTAGCCAAGTAACTATGATCATATGCTATCCATGTTTTTTAAATGTTGTTTTTATCTGTGAATTGGACAATGCTATTAGGCCACACCCGGCCATGATTACAGACACCTGCGTGTGTCCTTTGACACTATATAAACTAGTGACCCGCAGTGTTTGTCATTATACTCTGATGAAGACAGCTTGTCTGTCGAAACGTTGGTTATCAGGGTATTAAATTATTGCATCTGAGCTCCTAGAGTGTGCGGCTTTCCTTTTCTTTTCCAAGTGTTTTACGCCGTCAGCCAGCACCTCGCCTAAATAGGTGTGCGTTTCTTTCGCCTTTACCGGACACTGAATAATAACATCTGCATAGTAAATAGTAACTTACTTATTATTATTGTTATTGCTATTATTGTCATTACCATTATTATTGTTGTTTATCATTCCAAATAGTAGTGGTATGGGTGGTAATGGTAATGATGGCAGTTTAATGGTAGTAGTGGTAGTAATTATATAATGGTGAAGATGACCGTTATTTAGTTATAAGTTAGTAATAGTTTCATTTAGTTAGATTTGTCTATTTATTATATTTCTATAATTGACTGTTACCATTTTGTTGTTATTTATTACCATTTTGTATTATATTTGTTATTGTTTGGCAATATTGAGGCAATGTTTTTCATGCAGAGAGAGAGAGAGAGAGAGAGAGAGAGAGAGAGAGTTTGAGTTTTAAATCATCTTTATTGGGTCTGGGAGCCCACCACACAATAAATACTCATACAAAACCGTAGTTACACATCAATTAAAAACACAACTCCAATTCCTCCTCCACAATAACAAAACACAACAGCCTCTGAATACCCCATATACTCATAAACAGATCAATATTGTTGACAAGTTTATAATAGGCAAACTCAACCCTTATTCTCGCTGCCACTAACACAAAATTAAGCAACACAACTACACTTTTTTGGCTAAACCTGTACTTTGGCCCAAATATATACAGTTGGGAAGAGAAAACCTCTAGTCTTCATCCCATCTCTGCCGCACTGAAGCCCCCCTGGTAACCGTGGAGCGGAACCCATCTGAAGCTCCTGAGTGGCGCAGTGGTCTAAGGCACTGCATCGCAGTGCTAGCTGTGCCACTAGAGATCCTGGTTCGAATCCAGGCTCTGTCGCAGCCGGCCGCGACCGGAAGACTCATGGGCGGCGCACAATTGGCCCAGCGTCATCCAGGGTAGGGGAGGGAATGGCTGGCAGGGATGTAGCTCAGTTGATAGAGCATGGGGTTTGCAACGCCAGGGTTGTGGGTTCGATTCCCACGGGGGGCCAGTATAAAAAAAAAGATGTATTCACTAACTGTAAGTCGCTCTGGATAAGAGTCTGCTAAATGACTAAAATGTAAATTAAGCTGGCCTGCCCACAGCGCTTCACTCTTTCCCCAATTGACTCTAGCAGAGGACGCCCCCGCATACACCTTTAAAGTGTTTGAGAGAACCTTAACATCCTAGAAATCCACAGCATGTTGACGCATTTCACTGTCATCAGTGGTCACCTTCCCATCAGGGAGACGAAGGCAGACCATCTGTTTACGTTGCAATGTCGACTGTCCTAGTTTTTTTTTTTTAAGCACTAGGCGCATCCATATCCTTGAGGGAAGCGAAACGAGACCTAATCAAGGCACCCTTCACTCTTTCATGCAGAAACAACCTCAGTTCATGTTTCTTGTCCTGTAAGTTCATGACTAGTCCGGGGTCATTCTGAGTGAGCAACTTTAATTCAATAGATTTGATGTCCTGTTCAAAGGCCCTGATAGTCTCTTTAACTTCAATTCGAGACAGAGCAGTATACTGTTGACAAAATAATCGTATTTGGGCCTTCCCAACCTCCCACCATTGTCTCAAGGACTCAAAATTCCCTTTTGTAACCCTCCATTTTTCCCAAAACAACAAAAACCTTTCACAAAACATGACATCATGTAACAATTTAACATTAAAATAACAATAAGATGATGACCTTCGTGGACAAGTGAATATCAACAGTGACAATATGGTGATCAGAGAAACCCACAGGAGTAATGTCACACCTTCCAACCCTACTACAGTATTGCTCAGATACATACAACCTGTCTAACCTTGATGCACTGACATGACTTTCATTAACCTTTAGCCATGTGTACTGCCTAACTTTTGCATTCCTTACTCTCCACACATCAGAAAGCTCAAACTCAGTTAACAGACCAGACAGGCAAGTGGCTGACCGCAGGTGAGTTTCTTCAGCGGTGCGATCAACAGTAAAATCCACTGTACAGTTCCAGTCCCCCCCTAAAACCATACACCCCTCTTGGTCACACTGTCTTAAGGTTTCCTTTATTTTATCAAAACCAACAATACGCTCTGTACCCTCATTAGGAGCATAAACATTCACAAAAAAAAACAAAAAAAACATAACATCCACCTGTTGTAGATACCACAGTCACCCCTAAGCCTGAAGAAAACAAGATTGCCACCCCAGCACTGAAATTAGTACCATGACTGAGTATATGCTGCCCTTCCCACCACATACCCCAGTAAACCTAATTTTCCTCATCACTATGTGTCTCCTGTAGGAAAACTACATTAAGCCTTTTCTGTTTTATTACTTCTAATACCCAAGCCCTCTTATTCCTGTCCCTTCCTCCATTAATATTGAGAGAACCTACCCTTAGTACCTCCATATAGAAAATAAAAAGGAAAAGCAGAAGATACCACAGAGAAACCAGACAAAGAGCATAGAACACCCTATGAGGCATAATCATCATCATTATTTAAATTTTCTCTTAACCTGACCACGTTTCCCACCACCTTTTGCTGCTGCAACAGCAGTAACACATTTCCTCAAGCGAAACCGCTTCTTCTCACTCACCTGGTCTAACCCCACCGTCTTCTGTAACATCACAGCTGACCTCACAAACTTATCAACATCAAAATAATCTGCCAATTTGACAGATTTCCCAAAAGTCTGATCCAGAAACCCATTTACCTCCTCTAGATCGCAAATTGAGTCCTCACCAGCTGATATCGTATCGAGAGATATCCATATCCTTCTCCTGATCCTCCTCAACTGAGGCCACAGACCACTGACTCCCCTCTACCACATCCCTTTCAACACTCCCCACTTGCACCCCATCACTCGTACCAGGCATCTCCTCCACTACCTGGGAGACTAGCCCCACCTGAACCCCATTACTCGTAGTGGGCATCTCCTCCACTACCTGGGAGACTAGCCCCACCTGAACCCCATTACTTGTAGTGGGCATCTCCTCCACTACCTGGGAACCTAGCTCCACATGAACCATCTCCTTTAACCCATTACTTGTAGTGGGCATCTCCTCCACTACCTGGGAGATTAGCTCCACATGTACCCCCTCCTGTACCACAGAACTCGTACTGGGCACCTCCTCACCAGTCTGAGGAAATGGCCCTTCAGATCCATCCTTACCTTCTACAACAATATTTTTCTGCTGCATAACATTTCCCTCTGGTACAAGTTGCAACTCTGTGCCCTCTACATGGACAACTTGTTCCTCAGCAACAGATGCTTGTGGCTGCTCTACCACTGTCAGCCCACCTCTTCCTACATCAGTGGGCCCAGGCGTTACGAGGACCACCTGCGCCCCTCCCTCTGCCTTCTCCCTTTTCGGGCAAGCATGTCGCTTATGACCAACATCCCCACACTCAAAACACAGTTGACTACCGGTACTAGCATAAGCCATATACAGTCTATTGTCATACTTGACTTTAAACGATAACTCCAAAGTCTGCTCCGGTGAGTCCAAAAACATAAACACCTGTCGCCGAAACGACATAACCTGTTTCAACGCCGGGTGTTTGCAACCCAATGGGACAACCTTAATTGAACTTGCAAACTTCCCAAAGCGCAATAACTCGCGCTCCAATAGCTCATTTGGAATAAACGGCAGTACATTTGAAATCGTTACCCTTGTTGACGGAGAAAAAAGCGGCATAACTTGAATAAACATTCCTTTAAGAAGTACGCCATGCTCAACCATACGATCAACAAGGCGCTCTTCTTTAAGAAATACCACCACCGCTTTATTCATCCGTGACGCATAAGCAACATTCTCATATCCTACCTTCTCTCCTACGGCGACCAGAAACTCCTCCACCCTGACAGTAGCTTCAGTAACACACCTAAAGCCGTGCCGAAGTGACAGGGACGACGTCCCCATTCGGGCCGCCATCCCCACCAAAATCAGGGTCATTTCGACACGAAAAACAATATACTTAATTCTACCACAACAAAGAAATAGAAATAATAACCTTAATCATGCATAGAAGAAAAAAGGATATCACCAAGAAAAGGAAAACCCAGGATATCTTACTCTACACAACACTCGCACTTAGCACTTACTCAAACAATTCCCAGCATGCACCAAACACTCCCAGCATGGAGGGAGAGAGAGACAGAGAGAGAGAGAGAGAGAGAGATTTTTCACAATTTCATAGTATTATTTCAACCTCATATTGTGGAAATATAACACACAGGAAAATCACATTTTTGCCAAAGATGCAGGTTTTGTTTTGTTATATTTTTTATTGAACGTTCTGAGAGTATGTTTTTGTTTATTATAATTTTTTATACAGGAGCAGCTGCCTTCTTGGCCAGGTATCCCTTGGAAAAAACTCAGGTTGGCATTTATTGTCATGAAGGCAGCTCTGCAGAGTGGTCACTAGCTGGCACAGCCACAAAGTCATAAAATCGGATTTTTATATATATATCTTTGCGTGATTTCCTGGATATAAATGGATATAAAACGTTGTTTCCTGAGGTTTCAAATGCTTTGACTATCAGCCAGAAACTGCATTAACATATTTCGTCAGCCTTGATACATAAGCTACTGCTGTTTTATAGTTATTTTCTTCAAGTGAAACAAGGTCAGGTGGTTTTCAGATGATCACATCTGTATTACTTAACATTATACATTTGTTTTTTCTTTGAATAAAATTAAACATGTTTTTAAAACGAATCTATTGTCGTGAGAATTGTGAATAGTTGTATTTCTGTTATGAAATTGTCTTCAGTATTTCTAGTCTTTCATTCTGTGTTTACTTCCAATTGAAGCAAAAGTGTTCTGGTTAGATTTTGCATTGACATAATGAACCCATATTATTTTATGCTCAACGTAATCTATAAAAAAAATGTTTAGAAAAAAAAAAAAAAAAAAAAAAAACATTTGTAAAGTGGTTGTCCCACTGGCTATCATAAGGTAAATGCACCAATTTGTAAGTCGCTCTGGATAACAGCGTCTGCTAAATGACGTAAATGTAAATGTAATGTAAATGTAAGCTGTGTAAATGATTGCTTTCAGGGTTTATTCATAAAGTGATTGCGCTGTCACATTGTTAGACATAATAATCTATGCCATACAATGCATTGCTCTTGAATAAACATCAATCATTTGATGTCTTGTGTTGTTGTAATTTTCATGGAGATATTTTTACTATTATTATTTATTATCATACCAACGAATATCAATGAATAACCTAAATATTGAGCCATCGATATAGCGTTTTTACAATTTGAGTGGATTCTAAATGTAGCATACATGATGCCATGTTTCTTTGCGAGAAAATAGAGAGAGAGAGAGAGAGAGAGAGAGAGCGAGCGAGAGAGATAGAGAGAGAGAGAGAGAGAGAGAGAGAGAGAGAGAGAGAGAGAGAGAGAGAGAGAGAGAGAGAGAGTATAAAGTAGGCAAGATGTGTTTTAGCCTCATAAATTCATCATGAATTCCACTCAGATGTTCAACCGCTCGGGTCCATGCGATGCACATACTTTTGACAACGGAACGGAAGAAGACCACCACAACTTCGACCTTGAAGGCTGCCTTTTTTTGTTCATATTGCCATATGATGCGGTAGTTAATGTGCTTGCTTTTGTTTTTTCAATACTCACAAGCATCTCTTTGGCTGTGAACGGATTCACTTTGTTGGGACTGAGACACTCGGAGGACCTGTCTTGGGAGCCACGCTACGCCCTGCTGAAGAACTTGATTCTGAGTGACATGGTGCAAACCATCAATTTGGGCCCCTTTGTGACCCACTGCTTACTGCAGAGAAGCACAATGAACTTTGACACCTTGTGCCTCCTCCAGTATTTCACCGGCAGCGTCTGCATCTTTAGCAGCCTCATCACCATCACCTGCATGGCCATTGAGCGCTACCTGTATGTGTGCCATGCCCTCCACTACCTGTCCATCATCACCCCACTGCGCCTTCGCCTCACGGTCGGCCTCACCTGGGTCTTGTCCATTAGCGTTGGCTGCATTAACGTCACCCTGCTACACCAGGGGAAGGGGGAGTATGGTACAGCAACCTCTGGACTCATATGTGAGCCTGACATCGTGGAACAGCACATGGGCTTCCCCAGGGTAGCGGATATCACCCGCAAGCTGGTGGGCTTCATCCTCACCCTGCTCTGCCTCCTCAGCTACTTCTTTGCCTATGTGCGGATTCACCAGAACGCCCGCGACGCTGTGGTGCCCTTCAACATGGTGAACAAGCGGGCACGCAACACTGTGCTGTTCTACGGTGGGATGCTGTTCCTGCAGCTACTCCCTATGTTCCTTAAGATCACCTCAGATGCTCTGTGGGAGCTGGAGGGCACAGGGGCCATGATGGCCCCCCTGACTGCCCCCTCTGGGGCTGGGCCCTCACTGTCAACTGGAACTGTGCACATCTCTCTTCTAATTATCATAATCATAACACCCTGTATCAATCCAATAATCTATGGCATTTGTCATTGGGAGGTGCGTCAGGCACTGTTCAGACTCTTCTGGTGGAAGGGCGAACGCCCTGAGCTGGAGCTGGAGCTTGAAAGGATGTAGGTGAGGTCACAGCACAGGGCATGTGTGTTTGAGTGAGGCAGGGGAGAGCTGGGAGAGGGGTCTCCCAGATATGGCAGCTGAGGAGAGGGACGATGAGATGCATTCAATTTGGAAGGAGCCATAACATATTTCGTCAGCCTTGATACATAAGCTACTGCTGTTTTATAGTTATTTTCCTCAAGTGAAACAAGGTCAGGTGGTTTTCAGATTATCACATCTGTATTACTTAACATTATACACTTGTTTTTTCTTTGAATAAAATTAAACATGTTTTTAAAACAAATCTGTTGTCGTGAGAATTGTGAATAGTTGTATTTCTGTTACGAAATTGTCTTCAGTATTTCTAGTCTTTCATTCTGTGTTTGCTTCCAACTGAAGCAAACGTGTTCTGGTTAGATTTTGCATTGACATAATGAACCCATATTATTTTATGCTCAACGTAATTTATAAAAATGAAAAAGGGCGGCAGGTAGCTTAGTGGTTAAGACCGTTGTTCCAGAAACCGAAAGGTCGCTGGTTCTAATCCCCGAGCCGACTAGGTGAAAAATCTGTTGATGTGCCCTTGAGCAAGGCACTTAACCCTAATTGCTCATGTAAGTCGCTCTGGATAAGAGTGTCTGCTAAAATGTAAAGAAATTTTGAAAAATAAAAAATGTTTAAAGTGGTTGTCCCACTGGCTTTCATAAGGTAAATGTACCAATTTGTAAGTCACTCTGGATAAGAGCGTCTGCTAAATGACGTAAATGTAATCTGTGTAAATGATGGCTTTCAGGGTTTATTCATAAAGTGATTGCGCTGTCACATTGTCAGACATAATAATCTATGCCATACAATGCATTGCTCTTGAATAAACATCTATAATTTGATGTATTGTGTTGTTGTTATTTTCATGGAGATGAGTGTCACTGGATTTTGCAGGATAATGGATAATTGGCTATTAACAAATTGGCTGCAGTGGTTCACATTGCAATCAATACCCTGTTGCCTGCTAGAAATTAGGAATCATTTGACCTGCTGCTATTTTCCATATTTCCCTTCCCTCTTTTGTAGTATTTTTTTAGGGGGTAGAACAGCTTTAATACTGCAGATAGATTGTAACTTCCATCAATATAATTGGCTGCATCACTTCCAATCCCCCATGTTTTATTTTGCAAATATATACACTAGCGGTAAAACGTTTTAGAACCCCTACTCATTCAACGGTTTTTCTTTATTTTTACTATTTTCTACATTGTAGAATAATGGTGAAGACATCAAAACTATGAAATATCACATACGGAATCATGTAGTAACCAAAAAAGTGTTAAACAAATCAAAATATATTTTATATTTGAGATTCTTCAAATAGCCACCCTTTGCCTTGATGACAGCTTTGCACACTCTTGGCATTCTCTCAACCAGCTTCATGAGGTAGTCACCTGGAATGCATTTCAATTAACAGGTGTGCCTTCTTAAAAGTTAATTTGTGGAATTTCTTTCCTTCTAAATGCGTTTGAGCCAATCAGTTGTGTTGTGACAAGGTGGTGGGAGGGGGGCGGGGGGGTGTCAGTCAATACGGAAACTTTCAAGAACTTTGAATGTTTCTTCAAGTGCAGTCGCAAAAACCATCAAGCGCTATGATGAAACTGCTTCCCATGAGGACTGGCACAGGAATGGAAGACCCAGAGTTACCTCTGCTGCAGAGGATAAGTTCATTAGAGTTACCAGCCTCAGAAATTGCAGCCCAAATAAATGCTTCACAGAGTTCAAGTAACAGACACATCTCAACATCAACTGTTCAGAGGCCTTCATGGTCGATTGCTGCAATTAAACCACTACTAAAGGACACCAATAATAAGAAGAGACTTGCTTGGGCCAAGAAACACGAGCAATGTACATTAGACCAGTGGATATTTGTACTTTGGTCTGGAGTCCAAATTTGAGATTTTTGGTTTCAACCGCCATGTCTTTGTGAAACGCGGTGTGCGTGAACGGATGATCTCTGTATGTGTATTTCCCACCGTAAAGCGTGGAGGAGGAGGTGTAATTGTGCTTTGCTGGTGACATTGTCTGTGATTTATTTAGAATTCAAGGCACACATAACCAGCATGGCTACCACAGCATTCTGCAGCGATGCGCCATCCCATCTGATTTGGGCTTAGTGGGACTATAATTTGTTTTTCAACAGGACAATGACCCAACACACCTCCAGGCTGTGTAAGGCCATTTTTACCAAGAAGGAGAGTGATGGAGTGCTGCATCAGATGACCTGGCCTCCCCACAATCCCCCGACCTCAACCAAATTGAGATGGTTTGGGATGAGTTGGACCGCAGAGTGAAGGAAAAGCAACCAACAAGTGCTCAGCATATGTGGGAACTCTTTCAAGAATGTTGGAAAAGCATTCCAGGTGAAGCTGGTTAAGAGAATGCCAAGAGTGTGCAAAGCTGTCATTAAGGCAAAGGGTGGCTATTTGAAGAATCTCAAATACTACATGATTCCATATGTGTTATTTCATAGTTTTGATGTCTTCACTATTATGTAGAAAATAGTAAAAATACAGTAAAACCCTTGAATGAGTAGGTGTTCTAAAACTTTGGACCAGTAGTGTATATATACATACATACACATACATACATACATACATATACATACATATATATACATATCCTTTAAAAAATATATTTTTTCCTTTATTACTTTCCAACCCCATCACCTCTCCCTTAATTGGAGTAAACTAGTGAACAACAATGCTTAGGCCTCTACTTCCAGCTTATACATACTATATACATTTTATGGACACAGTCAATTTTACATTAATTCTATTTTGTTTGTTTTTACTCCTGAACTTCCTCTACCCTCAACCGCTCTGATCATTTTCATGATGTCCATCCGGTTTGCCTCTACATGCCACATCCCCCAAACTGTGCTCTTTCACAAAAGTTCTCAACCTATATACTTATTATGGACACAGTATGTTTTACATTAGTTATTTTGTTGTTATTAGTTGTTATTAGTCCCAACCTTCAGCTCCATTCAACACCTCCCATCTATCTCTTAACACCAACCATACTGGATTTCTACTTACCATATATTTTTCAACTGTACTGTGATGTTTCACAAAAGTTCTGAACCCTTCTATTCTCATTGTTTCTACAGATTGTAAATTGAAAATAAACATTTTTGCATTATTACATTATCGATCGATTGACTATGACTTTTCAGATCACCCAGTAGTGCTATCTGCAGGGTTAGCTCCAGGTAAATATTGCAATCCTTCAGTCATTCCTGGACCTGTGACCAAAAACAAGCTACAAATGTACAGTACCAAAACAAATGATCTAATGATTCTGTCTTTTCACAGCAAAATCTGCAGAGCTGGAAGATTGTATCCCCAATACAAATAAAAGTATATTGGTTGCAAGAATTTTGTATAATAATTTAAATGGAAAAATTCTAAGTTTTGAACCCGGCTTCCTTTTGCCTATCGGTTTCATACCGATAAAGACAGATTCAGGTTGGATATTCGACGGATATTCGCCTGTAGTTTTCCTTACGTCCACAAACAGCAGTTAGGGACCGTCAACATAGTGTCAAATCTAATTTTTCAAATGTTAAAAGCTCTTTAACCATTACTCCTAAAACGTTAAAAACGGGTTCTAGCTAACCAGATGGCAGAGACAAATATTGCACACACATAATTTAAAATAGTGATTTACATCTCGCACTATTTTAAATTATGTATTATAATGGTTTTAATTCAATAGAGCCTTGGTAATGTGAACCACACACCTCAAACAAGGTTCATAATGTACACTCAGTGGATCTACACATTGCACACCCTTTTGTTTGGCAATTTGTATCTCAAGAGATTTCAAATTTCAATCCTGCAGTCCTGCTGCATGGTGGGAGTTATTTCTCCTCCTTTCCACTCTATGTCCACCCAGTCGTCTTTTCCATGGCAGGATCTTCTCATTTTGAAGTAGTCTCTATTTTTCATGTAAACATAATGGGATTCTGATTAGTTATTGGCAAATGAATACACAGGCCAAAACTGTATGCTGTTTTCCTTATCAGCATAATCTAGTAGAGGTAATTTCCTTTATGCCCCATTCTACACACAGCCTAAATTATAGGCACTGAACCATTTACAGGAGAATAATAGAAGTAGCATATAGGATCCAACCCTATCGCAGAGTGAATAAATGTCGAGTGTTTGTAGACTTTAAGAAAAAATTACTAAGTGACAGTTTCATCAGAACGTGCTTAAAGAAAGTCAAATCGCAAAGATCACAGATGACAAGGCCCACCAAGTCTATGACAATAACACATTAATTGTAAGCACCAATGTAAAGTGTGTTTTGTCAAAATAAATCTGAAAATGTCAGTTGTTGAACATAATACTTATATTTGCCATAGCAATTTATGATATATGCAGTTGATGAATATTCCATGTACCAACACTACACTCTAAATATTAGGGGTTCTACAAGGGTTCTTCGAAGATCTTCAAGTTATTTGAAGAACCTTAGGGTTCTTGACACTGAAAATTGCCCACAAAAGGTTCTTCCAAGAACCCCATAGGCGGTGGGGTTCAACGAGGAACCTCCTTAGTTGGTGGGGGTTCTTGCAGGAACCTAACTGCCCAACTGAAACATTTGGATTTGAATTTGAAAGGACAGCAGGTGCAGGCACTTAACTGAAAAATATAAAGATTTTTAAGGTAAGGTTTGTCCCTTGTATGATCTAAATTGATATTGTTTTATGATGACACTCTCAATCTTTTCATATTTGTACAAATCTTTCTACAACAGAAAATGGACACAATTCAATGGATATTAAATCAACAAAGAGGTAAGAATATATACTGTAGGCTATAAGAATATGTTGAAGGCTTGCTGTATTGGATGCAGATGACTGAACTGCTCACTTTTGTGTCTGTAGGTATACAGATGAGGAGGCATACAAAGGTATGTCAATTGGTATTGGTATGTTATGTAGATCACATTTACCATCCTCCTCCCTCTTCAATGAATGTCCCATAGGCCTCTACATTATGGACAGGGTATGTGTATGAAAACCATTATTAAAACAGTTGTTTTCATTCACATTTACCACAAAAACCAAGGTATGAATACTGTCATGTGCATGTTTTGTTAATCGTCTGTATAACTACTATTTTTTGGATTTAAAGACTTCACCCTCCCTACACCTCTGATGAATATAACAGGAAACCTGTTCAATCACCATGCTCTGCAAAATCATTCTGGCTATGGATACGGAGAACATCAACACATTAACATCAACACGCCAGAGGATATACCCATTGGACTTGGGGCTCTGCTGGGAGTTTACCTCATATTTTGATTTTTTTATTCTGCTTTGCCACTAAAATCATAATAAACACAGAGAACTAAAATATTGTTTTATTGTTGTTATTGTTAAGTGTATTATTCATAATAATAATGATAATAATAATAGGGGGGGGGGGGGGTATCCCAAAAGGTTTTTCAAAAGGTTCTTTGAGGATCCATTAGAAGGGGTTCTTTGAAGAACCCTTTTAAAGAGTTATTCAAATACCTTATATGGGTTCCCCCACAGTTTTAATTTGAAGAACCCCTAAAGGATCCTCCAGGAATCTTTACTTTTTAGACTATACATGTAGGATGGACATTCCCACATACAGTATTCACATACAAAGCTTTCAGCTACGTTCTTACCACTCAGAATCCAGAATGGATATGACAATGGGGCCAGCACAGGACCTAATAAACCCTTACAACGATCTACTTTTTGATATTCTTGACTTCTTATCTGGTCAACTGCTACTGTGTGTCAAGAAAGGAGCCCCAATTTGGGGTTAGTGTACTCCAGTAAAAAAGGGCAGGTTTAGAATAGAAACTATTGCCCCGGGTCCCCGTTCATAGGGGCATGAGAGACTAGTCAGTGGTAGAATTTAGTTGGTACTTTATTGGCCCAGACACACACAGACCCACAAGGTTCAGGTCACTCATGGACAGTCATTTTTTTTTCTTCACATTGACGAATTGTGTCTTCTAACTGTCCAAGAATAGGATCCAAAGTGTTAGGAAATATTTATTCCCATAAATACAAAGGAGGATGTTTCTTATGGAGGACTAAAAGTGCCACAATTAAATAAATAAATACACCATTAAATAATTACTTAAATGTGTCATTAATTAATTAAAATTAGAATTAAATACATAAATGTGTAATTAAATGTATCATTAATTAATTCAAATACCGATTCATTTTATGTAAAATACATATATAATTATTTCACTATTTACATTTACATTTCATGATCCTGCATTGCAGTGATTCATGAATTACTTAAAACTGTCAAACTGACCCATCAAAGTCAGTGGGCGGGGCTAACGCGAATCTAGTCTGATCCATTGCTTTGGTCTGAAGTAGAGTAGGCCAACCTGGATAGAGACAATGGAGGATCTCCGTGAACTTTCCAGGGAGTTGGTTAGAGACATTTTAAACTTAGCAGAGGATGTAGAAGCAGGACCTGCTGACCCAGAGCATGTAGCTAGTAAAGCAGAGGAACTTATTGAAGGTGAATAGCGCCACCCAGTGTATTGGAATGTGTTCAGTAGCTCTGCATCAATCCATTATCCGGAATTGATTTGTCTTGGCTTGATGCAGAGGGTAACCAATCAGGCGTTAGGTTCCGCCTACCAACTTTTGATGGGTCAGTTTGACAGTTTTAAGTAATTCATGAATCACTGCAATGCAGGATCATGAAATGTAAATGTAAATAGTGAAATAATTATATATGTATTTTACATAAAATGAATCGGTATTTGAATTAATTAATGATACATTTAATTACACATTTATGTATTTAATTCTAATTTTAATTAATTAATGACACATTTAAGTAATTATTTAATGGTGTATTTATTTATTTAATTGTGGCACTTTTAGTCCTCCATAGTTTCTCCTCATACCTCTGGCACTTTAGTCAAACTGCCAGAAAAACGTTATAATGAGGTGTGTGTGCCCTTTGGAAGACTCTCTCCTTACAGAGAACCCCTGTGGTTCAAGACAAGAGCTACCCTCCCCCTTCAGTCTGCTCTGTGCATGTCTGAAAGTAACAGAGCCAGCAGCCAAGAGAGTTTTTCACAGTATGTCATTCAATTATTACTGAAAGTCCGTATTGCCCAGCGACAGCCCTGAAACCTGAAGGATCTGGAGAAGGTCTGTATGGAGGAGTGGGCCAAAATCCCTGCTGCAGTGTGTGCAAACCTGGTCAAGACCTACAGGAAACGTATGATCTCTGTAATTGCAAACAAAGGTTTCTGTTCCAAATATTAAGTTCTGCTTTTCTGATGTATCAAATACTTATGTCATGCAATAACATGCAAATTAATTACTTAAAAATCATACAATGTGATTTTCTGGATTTTTGTTTTAGATACCGTCTCTCACAGTTGAAGTGTAACTATGATAAAAATTACAGACCTCTACATGCTTTGTAAGTAGGAAAACCTGCAAAATCGGCAGTGTATCAAATACTTGTTCTCCCCACTGTACCTCCTACCAAATATTTACCTAAATCAATTTTGGAAGGATTTTACTCACAATTAACTTCCAGTGGTTCTGGTCCACATTCAAGAAACTCAAGACAGCATTGTAGTTACTGAAGTTCCCCTGAAATAAATAAATTCACATGCTTGCCACTAAGCCAAACAAAATGTATCAATAGTTAATCCTTTAAAACTCCACTAACATATTTGATTAGTACCTTGGGCAGGCTTTGCTTGCGCACTAAACGTCTTTCTCCATTTAGAATGACTTGGTCTGAGTAAAAGTATGCTTTAGACTAACAACAACCAGTTTAGTGGACAACATGACAACTAATGTCACAGTACCATGCAGCTGTATACGCCAACTACAAAGGACAGTTGCACGTATTTCCAAACAAATGTGGACAAAAACATAACAATAACTATTACAAACAACAGCAAGTATTGCATTGAGTGTATAAGGATGACCAGTGTACAAGCAAACGTAAGTTGCAGTGATCTTGTGCAGAGTGTTGATGGCAAAGTTGACAGATATACAGAGCATCAAGGCCCTCAGGATCACCCTTCCCTGCAGTTCTAGAAATGACATTGCCATAATCTAATATGAGAAGGATGGTCATGTGGATCAGGGTTACTTGTTAGAGAGAGAAATGTAGGAGCGTTCTATTTATGTTTGTATATAAGCAATGCACTGGGAACAATGGATTTCGCTCATTTCCAGATGTGTGACCCAACACGTTTGGCCCCGTGTGGGCAGCCCTTATCAGCCTCAAGTAGTTATGGCCCACAGTCATATATTAAACAGTAGATGGGCTGATGTCATAGGCCAACTGTACAGTTTATTTACTCTTTTAGAGGCCACCCTCAGGCAAATGAGTCCGGTACATCTGGACCAGAACCAGGTTATTCTCCAGTGATGTGACCCTCGTCAAAAAACAAGTCCAGAAAATAGTGATGACTGTACTGTCACTACAACAGCATCCCCCTCTACTGTCCAGATCCCACAGCTGACTTAACATTTACCATTGCACTGAGCTGTAGTAATTCTTCATTAACATTCACACAGCTGTGAAAGTGTTTTTATCGCTGCTAACAAACAAGATTTTTAACTTGCAAAGTCAAATTTAACAGAACTAGTTAGTAGTATACATTTATGTACCAGGGAAAACAAGGCTTTTCGACTTGAAATGACTTACCAGAGTTACACAAAAAGCTTAGTCTTTGATATTTCAACATAGTAAGGACAAAAACGCTTTTAGACCTACAAGCTACATTGAAGCTTCAGACTATATAGTTTCTGTGGGCCAGTTGACAGATAGTTGTTTACATTAACATGGAAAAGCAAGGTCTGCAGTCCGACTGGGTAAAAGCATTAATAATGCTTTTAATAGAAGAACCTCTGTTGCTTAGTTCGTTGACTATAAACATTGCCAGATTGTTGACATGACGGTGTCTGTATCATTCAGCAATAGCAACTGTTATCTTTCTGGTGGCAAACAGACTTGCTGTCTCCAGCTGACCATTTGCTTACTGGCCACGGCAAATGTGTGTCTCTGTCATCTTATCAAAGACTACATCGTCCTTAACCACAACCATTTTCCAAAGCGAAAAAGCAGAGTCATATAGACATTCTAAATTACTCATAAAAGGCTCAGGCCTTTGCGTGACCCTGTACAACACTCTGTCGTTCTCTGCTAACATCAAGGCGGTGACTCGATCCTGTAGGTTCATGCTCTACAACATTCGGAGAGTACGACCCTGCCTTACACAGGAAGGGGCACAGGTCCTAATCCAGGCACTTGTCATCTCCCGTCTGGATTAATGCAACTCGCTGTTGGCTGGGCTCCCTGCCTGTGCCATTAAACCCCTACAACTCATCCAGAATGCCGCAGCCCGTCTGGTGTGCAACCTTCCCAAGTTCTCTCACGTCACCCCGCTCCTCCGCACACTCCACTGGCTTCCAGTTGAAGCTCTCATCTGCTACAAGACCATGGTGCTTGCCTACGGAGCTGTGAGGGGAACGGCCCCTCCGTACCTTGAGGCTCTGATCAGTCCCTACACCCAAACGAGGGCATTGCGTTCATCCACATCTGGCCTGCTGGCCCCCCTACCTCTGCGGAAGCACAGTTCCCGCTCAGCCCAGTCAAAACTGTTCGCTGCTCTGGCACCCCAATGGTGGAACAAGCTCCCTCACGACGCCAGGACAGCGGAGTCACTCACCACCTTCCGGAGACACTTGAAACCCCACCTCTTTAAGGAATACCTGGGATAGGATAAAGCACACCCGTCGCTATGGGCGGGCCATAGGGGGCCGGGCCCGCCACCCAAAAATGCTTGTGCCCCCCCCCCCCACTTGAGGGAATGTATTATTAAATATACGTACTGTAGGCTAATAATAATTGTGCCCTGCCCTCCCATGCATTTCATATGCCCCCCTTAAGACTGAGGTCTGGCGACGGGTCTGGGATAAAGTAATCCTTCTACCTTCCTTTACCCCACCCCCAAAAAAAACATATTGTAAAGTGGTTATCCCACTGGCTATAAGGTGAATGCACCAATTTGTAAGTCGCTCTGGATAAGAGCGTCTGCTAAATGACGTAAATGTAAAATGTAAATAAAACACTTCAGGAATTCTAGTTTTCGTCAAAGACAAAAGGATTCCCTCTAAGATAGTCACACAAATGTAAGCATTTGAAAAGCCTTTATTAGTGTATTTCTTATTATTACCTTGTAAAAGTTGAATGTAGTTACAGGTGAAGATGGACCTGCTATGTTGTTGTTAGTAGTGGTCCTCTGTAGCTCAATTGGTAGAGCATGGTGCTTGTAACGCCAGGTTACTGGGTTCGATCCCCGGGACCACCCATACTTAAAAATGTATGCACACATGACTGTAAGTTGCTTTGGATAAAAGCGTCTGCTAAATGGCATATTAGTTGTGTAGCTCTAGCATTTATTTTAAAAAATGTAAAATTGAATAATTTATAATTTATGACAAAAGAAGATTACCGTAAATACTCAGATGTGAAAGTTTACAGGTTTATTCAAGAAATTGGATGTAAGTAATCTGCAGGCTGTCCTCCATTAAAATAACGAATGGTCTTTGAAGGACTAGTAGCTTGCTTACATGAGCACACATTTGAAATAAATATACCACTGGTGAAGAATATGAGACCTGTTGAACCAAACATAAGGGCCTATGGTTGATAGGAGATGAGTGTCACTGGATATTGCAGGATAATTGATAATTGGCTATTAACAAATTGGCTGCAGTGGTTCACATTGCAATCAATACCCTGTTGCCTGCTAGAAATTAGGAATCATTTGACCTGCTGCTATTTTCCATATTTCCCTTCCTCCTCTGCAGAGCCATTGGCTACTCTCCCTAGTGTTAAAATATATATATATATATATGTATATTTTGTAGTATTTTTTTAGGGGGTAGAACAGCTTTAATACTGCAGATAGATTGTAACTTCCATCAATATAATTGTCTGCATCACTTCCAATCCCCCATATGTTTTTTTTGTGCAAATATATACAATAGCGGTCAAAAGTTTTAGAACACCTACTCATTCAACGGTTTTTCTTTATTTTTAATATTTTCTACATTGTAGAATAATAGTGGAGACAACAAAACTATGACATAACACATACGGAATCATGTAGTAACCAAAAAAGTGATAAACAAATCAAAATATATTTTATATTTGAGATTCTTCAAATAGCCACCCTTTGCCTTGATGACAGCTTTGCACACTCTTGGCATTCTCTCAACCAGCTTCATGAGGTAGTCACCTGGAATGCATTTCAATTAACAGGTGTGCCTTCTTAAAAGTTAATTTGTGGAATTTCTTTCCTTCTTAATGCGTTTGAGCCAATCAGTTTTGTTGTGACAAGGTAGGGGGGGGGGGGGGGGGGGGGGTATACAGAAGATAGTCCTATTTAGTAAAAGACCAAGTCCATATTATGGCAAGAACACCTCAAATAAGCAAAGAGAAACGACAGTCCATCATTACTTTAACATTTACATTTTTACATTTACGTCATTTAGCAGACGCTCTTATCCAGAGCGACTTACACATTGGTGCATTCACCTTATAGCCAGTGGGATAACCACTTTACAATATGTTTTTTTTTTTGGGGGGGGGGGGGGGGGGGGGGGGGGTGGGTTTGGGGTAAGGGGGGGTAGAAGGATCACTTTATCCTATCCCAGGTATTCCTTAAAGAGGTGGGGTTTCAAGTGTCTCCGGAAGGTGGTGAGTGACTCCGCTGTCCTGGCATCATGAGGGAGCTTGTTCCACCATTGGGATGCCAGAGCAGCGAACAGTTTTGACTGGGCTGAGCGGGAACTGTGCTTCCGCAGAGGTAGGGGGGCCAGCAGGCCAGAAGTGGATGAACGCAATGCCCTCGTTTGGGTGTAGGGACTGATCAAAGCCTGAAGGTACGGAGGTGCCGTTCCCCTCATAGCTCCGTAGGCAAGCACCATGGTATTGTAGCAGATGCGAGCTTCAACTGGAAGCCAGTGGAGTGTGCGGAGGAGCGGGGTGACGTGAGGGAACTTGGGAAGGTTGAACACCAGACGGGCTGCGACATTCTGGATGAGTTGTAGGGGTTTCATGGCACAGGCAGGGAGCCCAGCCAACAGCGAGTTGCAGTAATCCAGATGGGAGATGACAAGTGCCTGGATTAGGACCTGTGCCGCTTCCTGTGTAAGGCAGGGTCGTACTCTCCGAATGTTGCAGAGCATGAACCTACAGGATCGGGTCACCGCCTTGATGTTAGCGGAGAACGACAGGGTGTTGTCCAGGGTCACGCCAAGGCTCTTCGCACTCTGGGAGGAGGACACAACGGAGTTGTCAACCGTGATGGCGATATCATGGAACGGGCAGTCCTTCCCCAGGAGGAAGAGCAGCTCCGTCTTGCCGAGGTTCAGCTTGAGGTGGTGATCCGTCATCCACACTGATATGTCTGCCAGATATGCAGATATGCGATTCGCCACCTGGTTATCAGAAGGGGGAAAGGAGAATATTAGTTGTGTGTCGTCTGCGTAGCAATGATAAGAGAGGCCATGTGAGGATATGACAGAGCCAAGTGACTTGGTGTATAGCGAGAATAGGAGAGGGCCTAGAACTGAGCCCTGGGGGACACCAGTGGTGAGAGCACGTGGTGCGGAGACAGATTCTCGTTTGGATCAAGAAGGTCATTCTGAGAGAGATAGCAAGAGAGTTGGCTAAAGACGGCACGCTCAAGAGTTTTGGAGAGAAAAGAAAGAAGGGATACTGGTCTGTAGTTGTTGACATCAGAGGGATCGAGTGTTGGTTTTTTGAGAAGGGGTGCAACTCTCACTCTCTTGAAGACGGAAGGGACATAGCCAGCAGTCAAGGATGAGTTGATGAGCGAGGTGAGGTAAGGGAGAAGGTCACCGGAGATGGTCTGGAGAAGAGAGGAGGGGATAGGGTCAAGCGGGCAGGTTGTTGGGCGGCCGGCCGTCACAAGTCGCAAGATTTTATCTGGAGAGAGAGAGGGGAGAAAGAAGTCAAAGCATAGGGTAGGGCAGTGTGAGCAGGACCAGCAGTGTCATTTGACTTAACAAACGAGGATCGGATGTCGTCAACCTTCTTTTCAAAATGGTTGACGAAGTCATCCACAGAGAGGGAGGAGGGGGGAGGGGGCAAAGAGCTTCCTAGGGTTAGAGGCAGATGCTTGGAATTTAGAGTGGTAGAAAGTGGCTTTAGCAGCAGAAACAGATGAAGAAAATGTAGAGAGGAGGGAGTGAAAAGATGCCAGGTCCGCAGGGAGTCTAGCTGCCCGGAGCCCTGTTCTGTGAGCTCGCAATGAGTCATCAAGCCACGGAGCAGGAGGGGAGGACCGAGCCGGCCGGGAGGATAGGGGACATAGAGAGTCAAAGGATGCAGAAAGGGAGGAGAGGAGGGTTGAGGAGGCAGAATTAGGAGATTGGAGGGAGAAGGATTGAGCAGAGGGAAGAGATGATAGGATGGAAGAGGAGAGAGTAGCGGAAGAGAGAGAGCGAAGGTTGCGACGGTGCATTACCATCTGAGTAGGGGCAGAGTGAGTAGTGTTGGAGGAGAGCGAGAGAGAAAAGGATACAAAGTAGTGGTCGGAGACATGGAGGGGAGTTGCAGTGAGATTAGTAGAAGAACAGCATCTAGTAAAGATGAGGTCAAGCGTATTGCCTGCCTTGTGAGTAGGGGGGGCGGTGAGAGGGTGAGGTCAAAAGAGGAGAGGAGTGGAATGAAGGAGGCAGAGAGAAATGAGTCAAAGGTAGACGTAGGGAGGTTGAAGTCACCCAGAACTGTGAGGGGTGAGCCGTCCTCAGGAAAGGAACTTATCAAGGCTTCAAGCTCATTGATGAACTCTCCAAGGGAACCTGGAGGGTGATAAATGACAAGGATGTTAAGCTTGAATGGGCTAGTGACTGTGACAGCATGGAATTCAAATGAGGAGATAGACAGATGGGTCAGGGGAAAAAGAGAGAATGTCCACTTGGGAGAGATGAGGATTCCTGTGCCACCACCCCGCTGACCAGATGCTCTCGGGGTATGCGAGAACACATGGTCAGACGAGGAGAGAGCAGTAGGAGTAGCAGTGTTTTCAGTGGTAATCCATGTTTCCGTCAGCGCCAAGAAGTTGAGGGACTGGAGGGTAGCATAGGCTGAGATGAACTCTGCCTTGTTGGCAGTTCCAGAGGCTGCCTGAGACCTGGAACTCCACATGGGTGGTGCGTGCAGGGACCACCAGGTTAGAGAGGCAGCAGCCACGCGGTGTGAGGCATTTGTATAGCCTGTGTGGAGAGGAGAGAACAGGGATAGACAGAGGCATAGTTGACAGGCTACAGAAAATGGCTACAATAATGCAAAGGAGATCGGAATGAAATGAATTAAACATCTGGGAAAGGAGAGAGCGGGGCCACCCTCACTTACGTTTCACTGAAACACCCAAATATAACTCTCCCAACTTCCACCTCAGAAACTACAATTGTTGTAAACTACAGCGGTTCAATGTTTTCTAGGAATAGACTCTAATTTATTTTATTCAGCTAGCTAACTTGGTACAGTATTCTTCCGTGAAAATCGTCCAGGGCACCTAGTCATATGACGCCACAGCCAGCTAGCATGCCGGACTCCAACAACACGGTTTAGCACCAATACTCGGCCACAACAAACCACCAGTGTGTCAACACGCCAAGCAGATCATTCGTGTCCGTGTCTAACGTTGTGGGTTAGTCCCGACAGCTTGAGCGAGTCCGTCGTCAACTTATTCAGCCAGTTAGTTAGCTAGAATAGTTAGTATACTAGCTAGCCATTGCTCTCAGATAAAGAAGAAACCCCTCCTCCCACGGCACGAACACACAGAGAGAGCCAAGCTAACGTTAACTAGTCACCCATGTCCCAAATTCCCTTGAACGACTCTGGCTACCAGTATGTAAAAACAAAACACAAATGTAGGTTATAACTTACCCCTAGCAGCTACTGTTAGCTAGCCAAGTGCAAAGCTAGCCACTGAATTGACTCAGCCAGTTCGCGTCTGTTCGCTAGGTCATTCCAGCTATTGTTTACTAGTAGCAACAAGCTAGCTAAATTTCAAGCACAGTAGCCACTTACTACCTAACGTTAACGCTTCAGACAATGAGGTTAGAAAACAGCTGAATGGTAGGCATTATTGTATGTAATTATTGTAGGCAGCTAGCTGGCGTAATTACAGATACTCTCAGGTGTGAAACAACTATCCACAGTTGCTAATAGTTACCAGTAGCTACCCGCCAGCTAGTCCAGGTAGAGGGTTAGCGATTTTCGTGCTTCACCGGGCTCAGGCGAATACAGTACTAACCTACAATAATTACATACAACAACCCACGATAACTACCTACAATACCTAATTACAATCTAAATACATAGTTTAAGCTTTACTCAACAAAGCCCAAACTATGTATATAAGCCATATGAGCCAAGCTTACCTCCCGCCAGAGAGAGACACAACCTCACACGACGAGGACACAACACATAATAACATGAAGGTCAGTCAATACGGAAAATGTCAAGAACTTTGAAAGATTCTTCAAGTGCAGTCGCAAAAACCATCAAGTGCTATGATGAAACTGGTTCTCATGAGGACCGCCACAGGAATGGAAGAACCAGAGTTACCTCTGCTGCAGAGGATAAGTTCATTAGAGTTACCAGCCTCAGAAATTGCAGCCCAAATAAATGCTTCACAGAGTTCAAGTAACAGACATATCTCAACATCAACTGTTCAGAGGAGGCCTTCATGGTCAAACTGCTGCAATGAAACCACTACTAAAGGACACCAATAAGAAGAAGAGACTTGTTTGGGCCAAGAAACATGAGCAATGGGCATTTGTCCAAATTGGAGGTTTTTGGTTCCAACCGCCGTGTCTTTGTGAGACGCGGTGTGGGTGAACGGATGATCTCTGTATGTGTATTTCCCACCGTAAAGCGTGGAGGAGGAGGTGTTATGGTGTGGGGGTGCTTTGCTGGTGACACTGTCTGTGATAACCAGCACGGCTACCACAGCATTCTGCAGCGATACGCCATCCCATCTGGTTTGGGCTTAGTGGGACTGTCATTTGTTTTTTAACAGGACAATGACCCAACACACCTCCAGGCTGTGTAAGGGCATTTTTACCAAGAAGGAGAGCTGCATCAGATGACCTGGCCTCCACAATCCCCCGAACTCAACCAAATTGAGATGGTTTGAGATGAGTCAGACCGCAGAGTGAAGGAAAGGCAGACAACAACATTTACATTTAAGTAATTTGGCAGACGCTCTTATCCAGAGCGACTTACAGTTAGTGAGTGCATACATTTTTTATACTGGTCCCCGTGGGAAACGAACCCACAACCCTGGCGTTACAAACGCCATGCTCTACCAACTGAGCTACAGGGGACTAAGTGCTCAGCATATGTGGGAACTCTTTCAAGACAGTTGGAAAAGCATTCCAGGTGAAGCTGGTTGAGAGAATGCCAAGAGTGTGCAATCTGAAATATTACATGATTCCATATGTGTTATTTCATAGTTTTGATTATTGACTATTATTCTACCATGTGAAAAATAATAAAAATTAAGTAAAACCGTTGAATGAGTAGGTGTTCTAAAATATTTGACCGGTAGTGTATATATACATACACATACATACATACATATAAATACATATATATATATATATATATATATATATATATATATATATATACACACATATCCTTTAAAACAATTATTTTTTCCTTTATTACTGTCACGCTCTGGTTCCGGGACGTTGTTTATGAACCAGGGTGTGTTTGTATTGTTGGGTGTTGTGTGGGTTAGGTTGGGTATAGGGTGTGTTCGTTTTGTTGTGTGCTGTTTGGTTGGGGTGTCTAGGTGGTTGTCTTCCTTGTTTGTATTCATGTGACTCCCAATCGGAGGTAACGAGTGACAGCTGTCGGCTCGTTATCTCTGATTGGGAGCCATATTTAAACTGTGTGGTTTCACCTTGGTTTTGTGGGTTTTTGTTCCTGTTGTTCCTGTGTTCTTTATTCTGTCAGTGTGGCAGAGGACTTCACGTATCGTCATTTGTTGTTTTTCGTGGTTGCTTTAATTAAATAAAGTCATCATGTTCACTCAACGCGCTGCGTATTGGTCCGCTCCTTTAGACAATCGTGACAGAAAAACCCACCATAAGAAGATCAAGCAGCGTGTCAAGCGGCAACAGGATCCACCTACACAGGATTTATATCCACCCATAAAGGATTCATGGACATGGGAGGAGATTCTGGATGGTAAGGGGCCTTGGGCACAACCGGGAGAATATCGCCGTCCTCGGGAAGAGCTGGAGGCAGCTAAAGCCGAGAGGCGGCGATATGAGGAGGCAGCACGGAGGCAAGACTGGAAGCCTGTGGGTACTACCCAAGAATTTCTTGGGGGGGGGCTAAGAGGGAGTGTGGCGAAGTCAGGTAGGAGACCTGCGCCTACTCCCTGGACTGACCGTGGAGAGCGAGAGTACGGGCAGACACCGTGTTACGCAGTAGAGCGCATGGTGTCTCCTGTACGCAGGCATAGCCCGGTTCGGTACATTCCAGCTCCACGTATCGGCCGGGCTAGATTGAGCATTGAGCCGGATGTCATGAAGCCGGCCCCACGCATCAGTCCACCAGTGCGTCTTCTCGGGCCGGCGTACATGGCACCAGCCTTACGCATGGTGTTCCCGGTTCGCCCACATAGGCCGGTGCGGGTTATTCCACCTCCCCGTACTGGTCGGGCGACGGGGAGCATCAAGCCGGGTAAGGTTGGGCAGGCTCAGTGCTCAAGGGGGCCAGTACGCCTGCACGGTCCGGTATTTCCGGCGCCACCTCCCCGCTCCAGCCCAGTACCACCAGTACCTACACCACGCACCAGGTTTCCAGTGCGTCTTCAGAGCCCTGTGTCTCCTCCACGCACTGGCTCTATGGTGCGTGTCTCCAGCCCTTTACCACCAGTGCAGACACCACGCACCAAGCCTCCTGTGTGTCCCCAGAGTCCTGTGCGTCCTGTTGTTGCTCTCCGCACTAGCCCTGAGATGCGTGTCCTCAGCCCGGTACCTCCAGTTCCGGCACCACGCATCAGGCCTACGGTGCGTCCCCAGGGCCAAGCATGCCCTGTTGCTGCTTCCCGCACTAGCCCTGAGATGCGTGTCCTCAGCCCGGTACATCCAGTTCCGGCACCACGCATCAGGCCTACGGTGCGTCCCCAGGGTCCAGCATGCCCTGTTGCTTCTCCCCGCACTAGCCCTGAGATGCGTGTCCTCAGCCCGGTACCTCCTGTTCCGGCACCACGCACCAGGCCTACGATGCGCCTCAGACGGCCAGAGTCTGCCGTCTGCCCAACGGGGCCTGAACTGTCCGTCTGCCCAACGCCGTCTGAACGGCCCGTCTGCCCAACGGGGTCTGAACTGTCCGTCTGCCCAACGCCGTCTGAACTGTCCGTCTGCCCAACGGCGCCTGAACTGCCCGTCTGCCCAACGCCGTCTGAACTGTCCGTCTGCCAAGCGCCGCAGGAACTGCCCGTCTGTACTGAGCCTGCAAAGCCGCCCGTCTGCCATGAGCCTTCAGAGCCGTCCGCCAGACCGGAGCCGCTAGAGCTCTCCGCCAGACAGGAGCAGCCAGAGCCTTCCGCCAGACAGGATCAGCCAGAGCCTTCCGCCAGACAGGATCAGCCAGAGCCTTCCGCCAGACAGGAGCAGCCAGAGCCTTCCGCCAGACAGGATCAGCCAGAGCCTTCCGCCAGACAGGATCAGCCAGAGCCTTCCGCCAGACAGGATCAGCCAGAGCCTTCCGCCAGACAGGATCAGCCAGAGCCTTCCGCCAGACAGGATCAGCCAGAGCCTTCCGCCAGACAGGATCAGCCAGAGCCTTCCGCCAGACAGGATCAGCCAGAGCCTTCCGCCAGACAGGATCAGCCAGAGCCTTCTGCCAGACAGGATCAGCCAGAGCCTTCCGCCAGCCAGGATGCGCCAGAGCCGTCCAGCCAGGATCCGCCAGAGCCGTCCAGCCAGGATCCGCCAGAGCCAGCCAGCCAGGATCTGCCCCTCAGTCCGGTGCTGCCCCTTAGTCAGGTACTGTCCCTTAGCCCGGTGCTGCCCCTTAGTCCGGTGCTGCCCCTTAGTCCGGTGCTGTCCCTTAGTCCGGTGCTGCCTCTTCGTCCGGAGCTGCCCCTTTATCCAGGTGGGTTAGTTTGGAGGGTGGTCAGTGGGAGGAGGCTACTTAAGCAGTTTGTGACTGTGGTGGGGTGGGGATCACGACCGGGGCCAGAGCCGCCACCGTGGACAGACGCCCACCCAGACCCTCCCCTAGACTTTATGTTGGTGCGCCCGGGGTTCGCACCTTTAGGGGGGGGGTACTGTCACGCTCTGGTTCCGGGACGTTGTTTATGAACCAGGGTGTGTTTGTATTGTTGGGTGTTGTGTGGGTTAGGTTGGGTATAGGGTGTGTTCGTTTTGTTGTGTGCTGTTTGGTTGGGGTGTCTAGGTGGTTGTCTTCCTTGTTTGTATTCATGTGACTCCCAATCGGAGGTAACGAGTGACAGCTGTCGGCTCGTTATCTCTGATTGGGAGCCATATTTAAACTGTGTGGTTTCACCTTGGTTTTGTGGGTTTTTGTTCCTGTTGTTCCTGTGTTCTTTATTCTGTCAGTGTGGCAGAGGACTTCACGTATCGGTCGTGTTTTGTTGTTTTGTTCCAGACTTTGATATAAATAAAGTCATGTTTCTTGGACACGCTGCGCCTTGGTCATATTTAGACGACATCGACCCTCGTGACAATTACTTTCCAACCCCATCACCTCTCCCTTAATTGGAGTAAACTAGTGAACAACAATGCTTAGGCCTCTACTTCCAACTTATAGATACTATTTACATTTTATGGACACAGTCAATTTTACAATAATTCTATTTTGTTTGATTTTACTCCTGAACTTCCTCTACCCTCAACCGCACTGATCATTTTCATGATGTCCATCCGGTTTGCCTCTACATGCCACATCCCCCAAACTGTGCTCTTTCACAAAAGTTCTCAACCTATATACTTATTATGGACACAGTATGTTTTACATTAGTTATTTTGTTGTTATTAGTTGTTATTAGTCCCAACCTTCAGCTCCATTCAACACCTCCCATCTATCTCTTAACACCATCCATACTGGATTTCTACTTGCCATATATTTCTCAACTGTACTGTGATGTTTGACAAAAGTTCTGAACCCTTCTATTCTCATTGTTTCTACAGATTGTAAATTGAAAATAAACATTTTTGCATTATTACATTATCGATCGATTGACTATGACTTTTCAGATCACCCAGTAGTGCTATCTGCAGGGTTAGCTCCAGGTAAATATTGCAATCCTTCAGTCATTCCTGGACCTGTGACCAAAAAATAGCCTCAAATAGACAGTAACAAAACAAATGATTGAATGATTCTGTCTTTTCGCAGCAAAATCTGCAGAGCTGGGAAGATTGTATCCCCAATATAAATAAATGTATATTGGTTGCAAGAATTTACTATCGGTTTCATACCGAGGTAAAGACAGATTCAGGTTGGATATTTGACGGATATTCGCCTGCAGTTTTCCTTACGTCCACAAACAGCAGTTAGGGACCGTCAACATAGTGTCAAATCTAATTTTAAAAATTTCAAAAGCTTTTTAACTATTACTCCTAAAACTTTAAAAACAGGTTCTAGCTAACCAGATGGCAGAGACACATATTGCACACACTTTTTTTGTTGATTTACATGTCGCACTATTTTAAATTATGTATTATAATTTTTAACCACACACCTCAAACAAGGTTCATAATGTACACTCAGTTGGCCTACACATTGCACAACCTTTTGTTTGGCCATTTGCATCTCAAGAGATTTTACGATTATGTTTAAAAGTTTCAAATTTCAATAGCTCCTTAGTCATATGACTTACAACCCTCAAACTCCTTTCAGAATATCCACTGAGTTGCCTTATATGTAGCACAACCTTTAGTCTGTCCAATTTCATCTCACACAATTTTACATTAATTTCCAATGTTTTTCAATGTTTCTAATTTCAATAACACCTTGGTCATGTGACCTACAACCCTCAAACTACTTCCATAACATCCACTCACTAGCCTTATATATTGCACACTCTCTTGTTCATCCATTTTCATCAGGTGATTTTACATGAATTTTTCTGTGTTTTTCATTGTTTTGAATTTCAATAGCTCTCTGGTAATGTAACCTACAACCCTCTAACAGTTGTCAGAATATCCACTGACTAGCTTTATGTATTGCACACCCTTTTGTTCGTCCATTTTCATCTTAGGTGATTTTACATGAATTTTGCCATGTTTTCCATTGTTTCAAATTTCAATAGCTCCTTGGGCATGTGACCCACAACCCTCAAACTGCTGTCAGAATATCCATTGACAAGCCTTATATATTGCACACACTTTTGTTAATACATTTTCATCTCAGGTGATTTTGCATACATTTTTCTATATTTTCATTGTTTCGAATTTCAATAGCTCTCTGGTTTGTCTATTGTCATCTCACACGATTTAACATACATTTTTCAAACAAAGGAGTGGCTCAAGAAGAAGCACATTAAGGTCCTGGAGTGGCCTAGCCAGTCTCCAGACCTTAATCCCATAGAAAATCTGTGGAGGGAGCTGAAGGTTCAAGTTGCCAAACGTCAGCCTCGAAACCTTAATGACTTGGAGAAGATCTGCAAAGAGGAGTGGGACAAAATCCCTCCTGAGATGTGTGCAAAGCTGGTGGCCAACTACAAGAAACGTCTGACCTCTGTGATTGCCAACAAGGGTTTTGCCACCAAGTGCTAAGTCATGTTTTGCAGAGGGGTCAAATACTTATTTCCCTCATTAAAATGCAAATCAATTCATAACATTTTTGACATGCGTTTTTCTGATTTTCGTTGTTGTTATTCTGTCTCTCACTGTTCAAATAAACCTACCATTAAAATTATAGACTAATCATGTCTTTGTCAGTGGGCAAACGTACAAAATCAGAAGGGGATCAAATACTTTTTTCCCTCACTGTATATTGCACACCCTTTTGTTTGTCCATTTTCATCTCATTGGATTTTACGTGAATTTCTCAAACATTATCATTTCATAGCTCCTTGGTCATGTGACCTACTGACCTCAAACATACTTCAGAATGTCCACCTACTACCCTTCTATATTGCACACATATATTGTTTGTGTACTGTAATCTCACGCGGTGTTACATACATTTTACATAGTTTTGAATTTCAATAGCTCCTTGGTCATGTCAGTTACACACCTAAGAAGTGTGTAGTGGATATATACCCACATTGCATAACCTAGTTATGTATCTTCTATATTGTTGTACATATTAGAATATTATTTTGACAATTAGGGGGTTCAGTCCAGTGTTGTGTTTACTCTCTTTTCTTTAATGTTTATCTATAATAATTGGTAGTTCTGAGTACTTATTTTCCCTTTCCTTAAGTCTTCATTTTGCTAAAGTATTTAACAGCGGAACACAATAGGAGAGACAAAGAGAATATCTCCTTTCATCATTAATATCAACCATAAAGGAAAAGGGCAAAGTACGAGAGTCACCTTATTCATTGTCCAAAGCAGGGATGGAGAGTGAACTGCACGGCCAGTAAGGAAGACAGCAGTGGGTTTGCTGGTCAATATATATACTGAACATGTACAGTGCCTTGCAAAAGTATTCATCCCCCTTGGCGTTTTTCCTATTACAACCTGTAATTAAAATGGATTTTTATTTGGATTTCATGTAATGGACATACACAAAATAGTCCAAATTGAAATGAAAAAAATAACTATTAGCTAAACGTTTCATAAAGATTTTCATTATCAATTGAATTGGTCTTGAAAACGATTCACTCTCACACACAAACACACACGAACACGCATGCACCTAATAGAATTACAGTAATAAGTAATTCTATAAGTGATTCTATAAACGCAACTACCACAGATGTGAGTGACAGCTGTTTTAGGATACTCAATGTTCTATTTATAACCAAATATATTACATATAATTAAGTCATTATTGTCCAGTGAAAATCTTATATTCTGTTAACTCATACCCAAATAGTGTTGTTGACTCATCCTATACTCGTATTTGTGGCCAAAGCATACATTTGAGAAAAAACACTTAAAAACCCCACCTCATACTTGTATCTCAAACAGACCGTTTCAAAAATGCTTGCTATTTCCTCATAGAGGATGATGTCATCCTCCAGAGGAGGATAAGCTGGCCAATCAGAGGTCTACTCCAGTTAATATTTTTAACGACCGGTATACTCCCACCATTCTGTTGTTTGGGTACGCCCTCACCATTCCAACACAGAAAAGCTGCTTTTTAACATACTTCATTTAAAAAAAATTGGAAGGAAAACTAGTTACATTTACATTTTATTAATTTAGCAGACGCTCTTGTCCAGAGCGACTTACAGTTAGTGAGTGCATACATTTTCATACTGGGCCCCCGTGGAAATCGAACCCACAACCCTGGCGTTGCAAGCGCCATGCTCTACCAACTGAGCTACAGGGCTCCTTCCTTACTACTTTCTCCCTGTAATGGGCACTCTCCCTTCCAAGAAGCTGATTTCTCCACAACACCTCAGGATTGGGGAAGACTGGGCAGTGTTGTCACTGTAGGGTCTGTTTTATGGTTGGGACCACTCCATGGCAGCCATTTTGGAAATAAGAGTGCGGGTTATTATTGGGAGCCACTGGAGACTAGTAAGGATATCTGTGTTCTAAATGGCACCCTATGGGTCCTGGTCAAAAGTAGTGCACTGTATAGAGAATGGGGGGCCATTTGAGACACAGCGTATCACATCATACGGGGATATCATAATCATTTAAGAATCGGATTATGATTTTTTTTGTGCTCTCATCATTTGACTCAATTTCACTTTAGCCATGTTCATTGGTCAGTCGTGGTCAGTAGTGCACAACGTAGAATGGAATTTCGACAGGGGAAGGAAAATACTATATTCCAATACCTATCTGCCAGTTAACGAAGCCCACCCCCAAAGGAGAGCTGTGTTGGCCCCTACTGGGGAAGTGGTGGGGGCTTCATGGGTACTGGACCAACAAGGGCAACACTCACAACAAAGTGGATCGGGCTGGAATATACAGTACACTGGTATATAATAAAGGCAACATCTGAGGAATTCAAGAAAACGAACCATCAAGCAAGGTTATAGGAAGAGGAACATTCTAGGGGAGAGAGGGTTATTAACAAATCAAAACAGGACCACAAGACAGAGTTTCAAGGCTGATGTGTGTATAGTCGTATAAATACTTTATGAAAAGGTGTGAAAGTTGGCACAGTCCATTTGGTCACAGACAAAGGCTTCTTCTTTGTGGTGTCAAAGTTGCGTCAATTCAAATCTGGTATTAGGAACAAAAGAGGTCAACACGACTTCTAAGATATACTAGTTATTTTAATTAATGCAAAAACCTTCAATGGTAAATATGATGTTTCGTATATACGGGCTCTTTGAAATACCCCGCAGGGCACTTCAGAGAACTAATCCATTGTTCTAGGATCTTGCTCAAATACTCTGACAGAGAGAGTTTCCCACCTCTCTGCTGGCCAATCAGAGTAAAGACTTGAGCGTGGTTTAGACTTACTCAGCCTATCCGTTGGCGCACCGGCTGTTCCCCGCCTCTTCTGTTACCAGGCATACGTTTATCATAACAACCTGTCATAGTGAGAAGAGCCAGCTCCCTTAGACACCATTCCTATGTCCAAGGAAGGTTCACAGATCACAAAGAACCAGTATATTCCAGTATCTGGAGACACAAATCCCTATCTCATCTTACCCCCTAAAACAGCTCTTCACATCAATCACAGCCTGCCAGGTGACACAACCTACATTAGCCCAGTCAAGAATGCATTCTTTCTAAGTTAGTCATCCCATCAATTATGAGAATAATAAATCTCTCACAGTGGCTACTTAACTCTTCATCTCCTCTGTAAGGGGAATCCATAATAGCCTGTGTGAGTGGCTAGGGCCCTCTAGAGGCTTCTACTGGTAGTGCACTGAGCACCCTGGTATTACACACTGTACTGTTCCCAGTCTCTGTGCTACTGGCTTACTTGGTCATTCACACTCTAATGTTGTGTCACTAAATCAAAGTCACACTTGATGAAGCCACACATATATCACATGCATTTAGCCGATTGTCCAATTCAACACTGGGAGGAAGCTGATTGGTATCAAATACTTGGCTTTCTGTGATGGAGAGGGCAGGGGGTCTCTCACTCATATTGTAATTAATTATAGATCATATTTCATCGAAATCTGGACACACTGGATAGTTACTTTAAATATTTTTTTTTTTATATAGAAGACTAGTCGAAAATGACAATGTCAATTACAAGGACGACGAAGGTGATGATGATGATGATGATGATGATGACTATTTGGCTATTTTTACTATCATTATTTATTATCATACCAACGAATATCAATGAATAACCTAAATATTGAGCCATCGATATAGCGGTTTTACAATTTGAGTGGAAAGTCTAACTGTAGCAAATAGCCTGATTGTGCAATAAATACGATTTTTTTTAAACAACCTAATGGGTTATAAAAGTAACCTAAATAAAATATACATTTAAACATGTAGCCTACAAGTGACTGTAAGCAAATTTAGCAGGTGGATTTATCACTTACCAGTCCTATAGGAGACGGCTTAGTGGACTTACACATACACTGTTTCAAATCCATGAAATATTTTGAGGAGAAGTTGTTGTTTTTTTACAGCTGGGTTTCTTCTTGTCGAGATGGAGAAAAGCGGATCCATTAATTGGTATAACACAAGTGGAGAGAGAGAGAGAGGGAGAGGGGAGAGGGAGAGGGAGAGAGATAGACAGAGAGATAGTGAGACAGAGAGACAGAGAATATAATGGGTTATAAAGGTTTAACACAGCCTCAGTAGCCTTCTCGAGCGTAAGCGGGTGATGATAGAGAGAGAGAGAGAGAGAGAGAGAGAGAGAGAGAGAGAGAGAGAGAGAGAGAGAGAGAGAGAGAGAGAGAGAGAGAGAGAGAGAGAGAGAGAGACAGAGAGAGAGAGAGAGAGAGAGAGAGAGGGAGAGATGGAGAGAGAGAGAGAGAGAGAGATAGCGAGAGAGAGAGAGAGAGAGAGAGAGAGAGAGAGAGAGAAGAGAGAGAGAGAGAGAGAGAGAGAGGAGAGAGAGAGAGAGAGGAGAGAGAGAGGGAGGGAGGGAGAGAGAGAGAGAGAGAGAGAGAGAGAGAGAGAGAGAGAGAGAGAGAGAGAGAGAGAGAGAGAGAGAGAGAGAGAGAGAGAGAGAGAGAGAGAGGAGAGGGAGAGGGAGAGGGAGAGATACGAGAGAGAGAGAGACAGGAATATAATGGGTTATAAAGGTTTAACACAGCCTCTGTAGCCTTCTCGAGCGTAAGCGGGTGATTGAAAGAGAGAGAGAGAGAGAGAGAGAGAGAGAGAGAGAGAGAGAGAGAGAGAGAGAGAGAGAGAGAGAGAGAGAGAGAGAGAGAGAGAGAGAGAGAGAGAGAGAGAGAGAGAGAGAGAGGAGAGAGAGAGAGAGAGAGGAGAGAGAGAGAGAGAGAGAGAGAGGGAGGGAGAGAAAGAGAGAGAGAGAGAAGAGAGAGAGAGAGAGAGAGAGAGAGAGAGAGAGAGAGAGAGAGGCAAAGCCGCATGACTGTTAGTCGCTTTGGATAAAAGCATCTGCTAAATGGCTTATTATATGTTTTATTGGTCTAAATGCCATCACACCAAAACAGGCTGACATTTCAGGTGGTCTGTTCAAACAGCTCTTACACTTAAAAGGGATTATAATATTTTTCATAGTATTATTTCAACCTCATACTGTGGAAATATAACACACAGGAAAATCACATTTTCGCCAAAGATACAGGTTTTGTTTTGTTATATTTTTTATTGAACGTTCTGAGAGTATGCTTTTGTTTATTATTATTTTTTATACAGGAGCAGCTGCCTTCTTGGCCAGGTATCCCTTGGAAAAAACTCAGGTTGGCATTTATTGTCATGAAGGCAGCTCTGCAGAGTGGTCACTAGCTGGCACAGCCACAAAGTCATAAAATCGGATTTTTTATATATATATCTTTGCGTGATTTCCTGGATATAAATGGATATAAAACGTTGTTTCCTGAGGTTTCAAAAGCTTTGACTATCAGCCAGAAACTGCCATAACATATTTCGTCAGCCTTGATACATAAGCTACTGCTGTTTTATAATTATTTTCCTCAAGTGAAACAAGGTCAGGTGGTTTTCAGATTATCACATCTGTATTACTTAACATTATACATTTGTTTTTTCTTTGAATAAAATTAAACATGTTTTTAAAACGAATCTATTGTCGTGAGAATTGTGAATAGTTGTATTTCTGTTATGAAATTCTCTTCAGTATTTCTAGTCTTTCATTCTGTGTTTGCTTCCAATTGAAGCAAAAGTGTTCTGGTTAGATTTTGCATTGACATAATGAACCCATATTATTTTATGCTCAACGTAATCTATATATTATTATTATTATTATTTATTTATTTTTTTTAATTGTAAAGTGGTTGTCCCACTGGCTATCATAAGGTAAATGCACCAATTTGTAAGTCGCTCTGGATAAGAGCATCTGCTAAATGACGTAAATGTAAATGTAATGTAAATGTAATCTGTGTAAATGATTGCTTTCAGGGTTTATTCATAAAGTGATTGCGCTGTCACATTATCAGACATAATAGTCTATGCCATACAATGCATTGCTCTTGAATAAACATCTATAATTTGATGTATTGTGTTGTTGTTATTTTCTTGGAGATGAGTGTCACTGGATATTGCAGGATAATGGATAATTGGCTATTAACAAATTGGCTGCAGTGGTTCACATTGCAATCAATACCCTGTTGCCTGCTAGAAATTAGGAATCATTTGACCTGCTGCTATTTCCCATATTTCCCTTCCTTCTCTGTAGAGCCATTGGGTACTCTCTTAGGCCCCCTAGTGTTTTTAAATAACAAATATTTGTTTAGTATTTTTTTGTGTGGGTAGAACAGCTTTAATACTACAGATAGATTGTAACTTCTATCAATATAATTGTCTGCATCATTTCCAATCCCCCATATGTTTTTTTTGGCAAATATATACACTAGCGGTAAAACGTTTTAGAACACATACTCATTCAACGGTTTTTCTTTATTTTTACTATTTTCTACATTATAGAATAATAGTGAAGACATCAAAACTATTAAATAACATATACGGAATCATGTAGTAACCAAAAAAGTGTTAAACATATCAAAATATATTTTATATTTGAGATTCTTCAAATAGCTGCCTTGATGACAGCTTTGCACACTCTTGGCATTCTCTCAACCAGCTTCATGAGGTAGTCACCTGAAATGCATTTCAATTAACAGGTGTGCCTTCTTAAAAGTTAATTTGTGGAATTTCTTTCCTTCTTAATGCATTTGATCCAATCACTTGTGTTGTGACAAGGTGTGTGTGTGTGTGTGGGGGGGGCAGTCAATACGGAAAATGTCAAGAACTTTGAACGTTTCAGTGAAGTGCAGTCGCAAAAACCATCAAGCGCTATGATGAAACTGGTTCTAATGAGGACTACCACAGGTATGGAAGACCCAGAGTTACCTCTGCTGCAGAGGATAAGTTCATTAGAGTTACCAGCCTCAGAAATTGCAGCCCAAATAAATGCTTCACAGAGTTCAAGTAACAGACACATCTCAACATCAACTGTTCAGATGAGACTGTGTGAAACAGGCCTTCAAGGTCGAATTGCTGCAATGAAACCACTACTAAAGGACACCAATAACAAGAAGAGACCTGTTTGGGCCAAGAAACACGAGCAATGTACATTAGACCGGTGGACATTTGTCCTCTGGTCTGGAGTCCAAATTGGAGATTTTTGGTTCCAATCGGCATGTCTTTGTGAGACGTGGTGTGGGTGAACGGATGATCTGTGTATGTGTATTTCCCACCGTAAAGCGTGGAGGAGGAGGTGCTATGGTGTTGGGGTGCTTTGCTGGTGACACTGTCTGTGATTTATTTAGAATTCAAGGCACACATAACCAGCATGGCTACCACATCATTCTGCAGCGATACGCCATGCCATCTGGTTTTTGTTAGTGGGACTGTCATTTGTTTTTCAACAGGACAATGACCCAACACACCTCCATGCTGTGTAAGGGCATTTTTACCAAGAAGGAGAGTGATGGAGTGCTGCATCAGATGACCTGGCCTCCACAATCCCCCGACCTCAACCAACCAAATTGAGATGGTTTGGGATGAGTCGGACCGCAGAGTGAAGGAAAGGCAGCCAACAAGTGCTCAGCATATGTGGGAACACTTTCAAGACGGTTGGAAAAGCATTCCAGCTGAAGCTGGTTGAGAGAATGCCAAGAGTGTGCAAAGCTGTCATCAAGGCAAAGGGTGGCTATTTGAAGAATCTCAAATACTACATGATTCCATATGTGTTATTTCATAGTTTTGATGTCTTCACTATTATTCTACCATGTAGAAAATAGTAAAAATGAAGTAAAACCCTTGAATGAGTAGGTGTTCTAAAACTTTGGAGCAGTATTGTATATATACATATACATACAGTGGGGAGAACAAGTATTTGATACACTGCTGATTTTGCAGGTTTTCCTACTTACAAAGCATGTAGAGGTCTGTATTTTTTTTATCATAGGTACAGTTCAACTGTGAGAGATGGAATCTGAAACAAAAATCCAGAAAATCACATTGTATGATTTTTAAGTAATTAATTTGCATTTTATTGCATGACATAAGTATTTGATCACCTACCAACCAGTAAGAATTCCGGCTCTCACAGACCTGTTAGTTTTTCTTTAAGAAGCCCTCCTGTTCTCCACTCATTACCTGTATTAACTGCACCTGTTTGAACTCGTTACCTGTATAAAAGACACCTGTCCACACACTCAATCAAACAGACTCCAACCTCTCCACAATGGTCAAGACCAGAGAGCTGTGTAAGGATATCAGGGATAAAATTGTAGACCTGCACAAGGCTGGGATGGGCTACAGGACAATAGGCAAGCAGCTTGGTGAGAAGGCAACAACTGTTGGCGCAATTATTAGAAAATGGAAGAAGTTCAAGATGACGGTCAATCACCCTCGGTCTGGGGCTCCATGCAAGATCTCAACTCGTGGGGCATCAATGATCATGAGGAAGGTGAGGGATCAGCCCAGAACTACACGGCAGGACCTGGTCAATGACCTGAAGAGAGCTGGGACCACAGTCTCAAAGAAAACCATTAGTAACACACTACGCCGTCATGGATTAAAATCCTTCAGCGCACGCAAGGTCCCCTGCTCAAGCCAGCGCATGTCCAGGACCGTCTGAAGTTTGCCAATGACGATCTGGATGATCCAGAGGAGGAATGGGAGACGGTCATGTGGTCTGATGAGACAAAAATAGAGCTTTTTGGTCTAAACTCCACTCGCCGTGTTTGGAGGAAGAAGAAGGATGAGTATAACCCCAAGAACACCATCCCAACCGTGAAGCATGGAGGTGGAAACATCATTCTTTGGGGATGCTTTTCTGCATAGGGGACAGGACGACTGCACCATATTGAGGGGAGGATGGATGGGGCCATGTATCGCGAGATCTTGGCCAACAACCTCCTTCCCTCAGTAAGAGCATTGAAGATGGGTCGTGGCTGGGTCTTCCAGCATGACAACGACCCGAAACACACAGCCAGGGCAACTGAGGAGTGGCTCCGTAAGAAGCATCTCAAGGTCCTGGAGTGGCCTAGCCAGTCTCCAGACCTGAACCCAATAGAACATCTTTGGAGGGAGCTGAATGTCCGCATTGCCCAGCGACAGCCCCGAAACCTGAAGGATCTGGAGAAGGTCTGTATGGAGCAGTGGGCCAAAATCCCTGCTGCAGTGTGTGCAAACCTGGTCAAGACCTACAGGAAACGTATGATCTCTGTAATTGCAAACAAAGGGTTCTGTACCAAATATTAAGTTCTGCTTTTCTGATGTATCAAATACTTATGTCATGCAATAAAATGCAAATTAATTACTTAAAAATCATACAATGTGATTTTCTGGATTTTTTTTTTACAGTTGAAGTGTACCTGTGATAAAAATTACAGACCTCTACATGCTTTGTAAGTAGGAAAACCTGCAAAATCGGCAGTGTATCAAATACTTGTTCTCCCCACTGTACATACACATACATATAAATACATATACATACATATCCTTTAAAAAATATATATTTTCCTTTATTACTTTCCAACCCCATCACCTCTCCCTTAATTGGAGTAAACTAGTGAACAACAATGCTTAGGCCTCTACTTCCAGCTTATACATACTATATATATTTTATGGACACAGTCAATTTTACATTAATTCTATTTTGTTTGTTTTTACACCTGAACTTCCTCTACCCTCAACCGCTCTGATCATTTTCATGATGTCCATCCGGTTTGCCTCTACATGCCACATCCCCCAAACTGTGCTCTTTCACAAAAGTTCTCAACCTATATACTTATTATGGACACAGTATGTTTTACATTAGTTATTTTGTTGTTATTAGTTGTTATTAGTCCCAACCTTCAGCTCCATTCAACACCTCCCATCTATTTCTTAACACCATCCATATTAGATTTCTACTTACCATATATTTTTCAACTGTACTGTGATGTTTCACAAAAGTTCTGAACCCTTCTATTCTCATTGTTTCTACAGATTGTAAATTTAAAATAAACATTTTTGCATTATTATATTATCGATCGATTGACTATGACTTTTCAGATCACCCAGTAGTGCTATCTGCAGGGTTAGCTCCAGGTAAATATTGCAATCCTTCAGTCATTCCTGGACCTGTGACCAAAAACAAGCTACAAATGGACAGTACCAAAACAAATGATCTAATGATTCTGTCTTTTCACAGCAAAATCTGCAGAGCTGGAAGATTGTATCCCCAATATAAATAACATTATATTGGTTGCAAGAATGTTGTATAATAATTTAAATGGAAAAATTCTAAGTTTTGAATCCGGCTTCCTTTTGCCTATCGGTTTCATACTGATAAAGACAGATTCAGGTTGGATATTCAACGGATATTCGCCTGTAGTTTTCCTTACCTCCACAAACAGCAGTTAGGGACCGTCAACATAGTGTCAAATCTAATTTTTCAAATTTCTAAAGCTCTTTTACCATTACTCCTAAAATGTTAAAAACGGGTTCTAGCTAACCAGATGGCAGAGACACATATTGCACACACTTTTTTGTTATTGATTTACATCTCGCACTATTTTTAATTATGTATTATAATTTTTAAAATTGAACAGAGCCTTGATCATGTGAACCACACACCTCAAACAAGATTCATAATGTACACTCAGTGGGCCTACACATTGCACAACCTTTTGTTTGGCCATTTGTATCTCAAGAGATTTCAAATTTCAATCCTGCAGTCCTGCTGCATGGTGGGAGTTATTTCTCCTCCTTTCCACTCTATGTCCACCCAGTCGTCTTTTCCATGGCAGGATCTTCTCATTTTGAAGTAGTCTCTTTTTTATGTAAACATAATGGAATTCTGATTAGTTATAGGCAAATGAATACACAGGCCAAAACTGTATGCTGTTTTCCTTATCAGCATAATCTAGTAGAGGTAATTTCCTTTATGCCCTATTCTACACACAGCCTAAATTATAGGCACTGAACCATTTACAGGAGAATAATAGAAGTAGCATATAGGATCCAACCCTATCGCAGAGTGAATAAATGTAGAGTGTTTGTAGACTTTAAGAAAAAAATACTAGGTGACACTTTCATCAGAACATGCTTAAAGTCATATCACAAAGATCACAGATGACAAGGCCCACCAAGTCTATGACAATAACAAATTAATTGTAAGCACCAATGTAAAGTGTGTTTTGTCAAAATAAATCTGAAAATGTCAGTTGTTGAACATAATACTTATATTTGCCATAGCAATTTATGATATATGCAGTTGATGAATATTCCATGTACCAACACTAAACTCTAAAAATTAGGGGTTCTACAAGGGTTCTTCAAAGATCTTCAAAGTTCTTTGAAGAACCTTAGGGTTCTTGACACTGAAAATTGCACACAAAAGGTTCTTCCAAGAGCCCCATAGGAGGTGGGGTTCATCGAGGAACCTCCTTAGTTGGTGGGGGTTCTTGCAGGAACCTAACTGCCCAACTGAAACATTTGGATTTGAATTTGAAAGGACAGCAGGTGCAGGCACTTAGCTGAAAAATATAAAGATTTTTAAGGTAAGGTTTGTCCCTTGTATGATCTAAATTGATATTGTTTTATGATGACACTCTCAATCTTTTCATATTTGTACAAATCTTTCTACAACAGAAAATGGACACAATTCAATGGATATGAAATCAACAAAGAGGTAAGAATATATACTGTAGGCTATAATAATATGTTGAAGGCTAGCTGTATTGGGTGCAGATGACTGAACTGCTCACTTTTGTGTCTGTAGGTATACAGACGAGGAGGCATACAAAGGTATGTCAATTGGTATTGGTATGTTATGTAGATCACATTTACCAACCTCCTCTCTTACCTCTTCAATGAATATCCCATAGGTATGTGTATGAAAACCATTATTAAAACAGTTGTTTTCATTCACATTTACCACAAAAACCAAGGTATGAATACTGTCGTGTGCATGTTTTGGTAATCGTCTGTATAACTACTATTTTTTGGATTTAAAGACTTCACCCTCCCTACACCTCTGATGAATATAACAGGAAACCTGTTCGATCACCATGCACTGCAAAATCATTCTGACTATGGATACGGAGAATATCAACACATTAACATCAACACACCAGAGGATATACCCATTGGACTTGGGGCTCTGCTGGGAGTTTACCTCCTATTTTGATTTTTTTATTCTGCTTTGCCACTAAAATCATAATAAACACTGACAACTAAATTGTTGTTTTATTGTTGTTATTGTTAAGTGTATTATTATTAATAATAATGATAATAATAATAATAGGGGTGGGGGGGGGGGGGGTAGTTAAATGTTTTATCCCAAAAGGTTTTTCAAAAGGTTCTTTGAGGTTCCATTAGTAGGGGTTCTTTGAAGAACCCTTTTAAAGAGTTATTCAAATACCTTGTATGGGTTCCCCCACAGTTTCAATTTGAAGAACCCCTAAAGGATCCTCCAGGAATCTTTACTTTTTAGAGTATACATGTGGGAAGGACATTCCCACAATGTTATTTTTAATTTTTTTTTATTTCACCTTTATTTAACCAGGTAAGCCAGTTGAGAACAAGTTCTCATTTACAACTGCGACCTGGCCAAGATAAAGCAAAGCAGTGCGATAAAAACAACACAGAGTTACATATGGGGTAAAAAAACATAAAGTCAAAAATACAACAGAAAATATATATACAGTGTGTGCAAATGTAGCAAGTTATGGAGGTAAGGCAAAAAATAGGCTATAGTGCAAAATAATTACAATAGTATTAACACTGGAATGCTAGATGTGCAAGAAATTATGTGCAAATAGAGATACTGGGGTGCAAAAGAGCAAAATAAATAACAATATAGGGATGAGGTAGTTGGGTGGGCTAATTTCAGATGGGCTGTGTACAGGTGCAGTGATCGGTAAGGTGCTCTGACAACTGATGCTTAAAGTTAGTGAGGGAGATAAGAGTCTCCAGCTTCAGAGATTTTTGCAATTCGTATATAATTCGTACATACAGTATACACATACAAAGCTTTCAGCTACGTTCTTACCACTCAGAATCCAAAATGGATATGACAATGGGGCCAACACAGGACCTAATAAACCCTTACAACGATCGACTTTTTGATCTTCTTGACTTCTTATCTGGTAAACTGCTACTGTGTGTCAAGAAAGGAGCCCCAATTTGGGGTTAGTGTACTCCAATAAAAAAGGGCAGGTTTAGAATAGAAACTATTGCCCCGGGTCCCCGTTCATAGGGGCATGAGAGCAGTGGCGGCTCCTGAAAAAATTCTCAGGGGGGGCAATTTGTCTGATGATTTAGGTGACCTACACCCAGAACCTAGGGGGGCTCCGTAGAAAAAGTTGCTTGTTTTGGGCTTTTTTTCACAGGCCTGGTTGCTTATTTGTCTCGCGAGATCTGGCAACACTGAAGTGGATCTTTAGAACTACATTTTGTGGAATTTAGGATATGACCAAAGTGCTACTTAATAAAAGCAAAGTAAAGTTGTCCCAAATAGGGGAATGAACAAGTGATGCTTGACCTAGTGTGGTCTGGGCATCTTGGCTTTACACATTGAAGACCAAACCTGTTAGGCTATGGTTAAACCCAGCACTCAGAGAAACAATAAAAGTTCAATTTGTCTTAGTCCAAAAAAACAACTGAAGAAAAGGAACAGAGTGGGCTAGTCGGCTCCGGAGGAAGGAGAGGCTGAGGCAGGCAGGCAGGCAGGCAGGCAGGCAGGCAGGTAGGTTGGGAGGAATGTCTGAACTGAATACAAAACAAACGACAGGTTAAGGAGAGTAAAGAGCCAGGCTGAAGACAAAGACAATTTAACTCTACTGGTGAGCCAAGTTACCGCTCTAGTAAGAACAACGATCTGGCGCCGGTGGAGAGCCATGCCCAGGAATTAGTAGTGCAGGTTGATGAGAGAATAGGATGCAGCTGCGTAGGCAGGAATCACTGGAAACAACCCGCAGCTGCACAGGAGAGGCAGATCCTGATCACGCCCCCCGATCCACTCCAGACACACACCGGCAGACTCACCAACATAATGGGGACAAACACACATACAGATACAACAGACAAAGAGGGGACAAAACAAGGAGGAAGGGAAACAGAAAAGGGAGAGACAAGCTGCCCACATAACAAAACCAGAATGATGAGGTGCTGCTAAGTTTAACTAAAGAATTCTGATATACACATTACTTGCTTCAAAAAGGCCTCATGGTTGAATTGGAAATATGTGCACCTGAGCATAATTCACAACAAGCAAGCAGGAGCTTTTGATAGAGGCTACTGAAAACATTGATGCAAGTTATTGGTAATAAGAAATTTTTATAGACTTCCATATTCTGCCCTCTTGTATAGATTTGTGAAAATGAACAGTGATAGACATTTTGCCTGAAAACAGAATTTGAAAATAATTTCTAGAAAAGGTAAACACAGCTATCTGTATGGCTTTGTAAAAATGAACAACCATATTCTGGCCAATTGTATAGATGTGTAAATATGAACAACCATATTCTGGCCAATTGTATAGATTTGTAAAAATGAACATGAACAGATTTTTTTTTTTTTTACTTAAAAAAAAATGAAAAATAACTATTTTAAACAACATCAACTGTGAACTGATTTGGGCGTGTGTGTGTTAAAGAGACAGACAGGGAGGGACAAAGAGAGAGAGAGGCTACATTACTTGTACTGAAACTGTTCTCTTCTCTCTTTCAATGCAGCAAAGCGGTCAATGACTTTCTCATTGAAATCAGGCATGCTGAGGACTAGTTCCCTCTCCATGGAAAGCATGGCCAGTGCATTCAGACGTTCCTGGCCCATTGAATTTCGCAGGAATGTTTTAACTCGTGTCAAATTTGAGAAACATCTCTCAGCTTCAGCTGCTGTCATGGGAGTAGTTATGAGGATGTTCAACAGAGTCACAGTCTCAGAGAACGTCACTTCACAGTGGCATTCAGAGCCTCATCAGGAAATGAATGGCAGTACCTTTCAAACATGTCTGCTTGCAGTAAGGTAGCACTCACAAGGTGGCCAGAGAAAGAGAACCTTTCTTTGGTGTGATCCAGGATGGTGTTGCAGACCTCTTCAGACAGCCTCTGCTTCTCCTCTTCTCTCAAAGCTGTTCTGGGTCTTTTGGCTCCTGTTGCTTCTTGCAGCTGCTGTTGAGAGGAGTCCCTGAAGGCAAACAGACCAATGTGTTTGTTGGCTTTGTACAGTATTGTTGTCTATGTGATGCACAGGTATATGCAATGTATCCATGTATAGTACAAATACTTCAGTTCCACTTAAAATGGGCAGGGATGCATAAAGTCTTTAGTGTTTAAGTTAGCCTTTGTGTCTCACATAGCCTGGATGTTCAGCACAGTATACAGTGGTGCTCATAAGCTTATGAGCCCATGCTAAAGTTGACTAAAAAGAGGAATAAAAAAGAAAAGAAAATTGGTGTCCTTAAAGGTTGGATTTTCCAACTTTTTTAATTAAGTCATTAAGATCAATTTCCAAAAGATGATTTTTTTATTTTTTTATTCCTCTTTTTAGTCAACTTTAGAATGTGTTCATACACTTATGAGCACCACTGTACAGTACACATAGTATATAAAATAAGCTAGATTACACCACTGGCCATATATAATGAGAATAATGTAATTTCAAACACAAATGCAGTCTCCTTTCATGCATACATTTTCAAATAAAGCTCTGCTTTGAGAAAGATCGAATGATATTGTTTAATCTTACCTTATGGCCTGCACACTGCTTGTGGAGCTGTCGAGGGCACTTTTGATGAAGACAGCATCGATGTCCTTCTTCTGTAGCTGCTGGTACAGAATGTCGACGTGGGGCATGATTTTGTGAAAAAGCCCCAGGAAAAAAATAAAATCTTCATCATGTAGCATCCTCACGTAGCCAGATGCCTCTCTCACGGTGGGCTGGTCAAATGAACCCAATGAACCCGTCCCGATGGCTTCAAAACATTCTATGAGGTCGTCTCGATTCTCGTAGACAGTGTTCACGACTCTGCTGTTGAAGTTCCACCGTGTGGATGAAGGTCTGGGCAGTCTTCGTGCAACAGTCTGGTCAAGAATGCTGCTGCGTTTGGGTGACCGGGAAAAAAAAGTTGCAATCCCGCTCAGATCGGAAAAGAAAATGTTCACTTTTTTGATGCGAGAAGTAGCTTGGTGCATGATCAAATTCAGCTGATGCGCATAGCAATGCACGTAATGGGCATTTTTGAAATGCTCACGCACCTTTTGCTGCACACCAGCCTTCTCTCCCCTCATCACACTGGCTCCATTGTAAGCTTGCGCAATGAGTTTGACTTTCTCGTCGTCGGCAAAAAGACCGTTCAGTCTCTCCAAAAGCACACTGGCGATTGAGACTGAGGTTGATTCCGAGATGGGAAGGAACTCAAAAAAGCGCTCCTGCACTTTGTGGTTGCTATCTATGTACCTCAGCACAAGCACCAGCTGTGTCTGTGAAGAAACGTCCGTGGTCTCGTCAGCTTGGATAGCTACGAAGTTCGCCGACTTCACCTCCTCCACAATATGTTCCCTCATGACCGCTAGCATACACTCCAGTAGCTCGTTTTGAATGGTCTTTGATGTGCCCTTGAAAACTTTAGCATTTTTAAGATGGTCATCAAACACCTCATCTAATTGTGCCACAAAGTTGACAAGTCCAAGAAAAATACCAGGGTTGGTGGAGCCCTCAGTTTCATCTTTGCCTCGCAAAGCTAACTCAAACACTCCTCAAAACTTCACACACTGGATTAGCCGGCTGAGGATGTGGCGGTTCTTGCTAACCTCATCGTTGTGGCGGCGGACAGCTAGCCTGTATCCCTCATCCAGTTGAGTGGCAATGTTCACTCTCCCCAAAGCAGACAATCTCAAACAGCTATCCATGTGGGTCTTTGACAGCTCATGTTTCTTAATCTTTTCTGAAAGATGGTGCATGTCCGTTACACCAGTCGCTGTCCAAGCGGTGCTGTCTGCCGTGCCGCCTTCAGGGTGAAAGAGTAAGCAGGGGTAGCAGAAGACTGCATTAGCTACATCGCAGCCTGCTAGCCAGGTTTTTCGTTCGTACCAATTTTTGGAAAATCCTCGGGTGTAGGACTTTCCCCCTTTAGTAGAAACCTGTTGAATTATTACATTTGATCTGGGAGGTCCTAATTGTTTCGTTGCCAATTTATCTTGATTTGTTCGCCGACAAAAAGGAACTTCTTTCAAAGAGACAATCGAGTTGCACTGAACGCTAGCCATCTTGACAGTAGTACGTGAATTGATTGACGCTGCTACCCGCTCTTTTCTTAGTTACGTTCATGGTTATGTTACGTATGACGAAAGCGCGTAAGTGCAAGCCCTCCCGGAACCCATAGAGATTGTATTGAAAGCTCTGATATTTGAAAAAAAAAGATTTTACATGAGAGTCTATGAGAGACTTCTGGGGCGATTTTCAACCTGACTGAAATCGCCCCAAAAGGGGCGAGGCCATTTGAAGCACGACTTTAGCCTGATTGGACATTTAGTGGCAGATCAGACGTCTAGATTAGAACACTGATAACTACTGTTGCCGTGATATAATTGATTAGGAAAAAAATCCCTTCCTTTTCCAGTTTGGCAGTGCGTCGCCCATATCGCCCTAATGAACACACCGCCCCTGCATGAGAGACTAGTCAGTGGTAGAATTGAGTTGGTACTTTATTGGCCCAGACACACACAGACTCACAAGGTTCAGGTCACTCATGGACAGTCTTTTTTTTTTCTTCACATTGACGCATTGTGTCTTCTAACTGTCCAAGAATAGGATCCAAAGTGTTAGGAAATATTTATTCCCATAAATACAAAGGAGGATGTCTCTCCTCATACCTCTGGCACTTTAGTCAAACATCCAGAAAAACGTTATAATGAGGTGTGTGTGCCCTTTGGAAGACTCTCTCCTTACAGAGAACCCCTGTGGTTCAAGACAAGAGCTACCCTCCCCCCTTTCAGTCTGCTCTGTACATGTCTGAAAGTAACAGAGCCAGCAGCCAAGAGAGTTTTTCACAGTATGTCATTCAATTATTACACTTATGAATGTATGTACAATTCTATTATTTATTAGATCCAGTACAATGGAATAACTAACACCTGAATTTGAATGCAGCGTGTTCCGATTCCTCCTCCTCTTTCTGTCCAGCAGGGTCAACCAAAAACACTTGGACTGATGGTTCATGCAGAAACTGGGGAAACAATATAGAAATGTATTGATCCCTTAAATAATTTTACTATCAAATCACACATATCACAACCCTAATACCTCTTACCAAATATTTACCTAAATCAATTTTGGAAGGATTTTACTCACAATTAACTTCCAGTGGTTCTGGTCCACATTCAAGAAACTCAAGACAGCATTGTAGTTATAAATAAATTCACATGCTTGCCACTAAGCCAAACAAAATGTATCAATAGTTAATCCTTTAAAACTCCACTAACATATTTGATTAGTACCTTGGGCAGGCTTAGCTTGCGCACTAAACGTCTTTCTCCATTTAGAATGACTTGGTCTGAGTAAAAGTATGCTTTAGAATAACAACAACCAGTTTAGTGGACAACATGACAACTAATGTCACAGTACCATGCAGCTGTATACGCCAACTACAAAGGACAATTGCACGTATTTCCAAACAAATGTGGACAAAAACATAACAATAACTATTACAAACAACAGCAAGTATTGCATTGAGTGTATAAGGACGACCAGTGTACAAGCAAACGTAAGTTGCAGTGATCTTGTGCAGAGTGTTGATGGCAAAGTTGACAGATATACAGAGCATCAAGGCCCTCAGGAGCACCCATCCCTGCAGTTCTAGAAATGACATTGCCATAATCTAATATGAGAAGGATGGTCATGTGGATCAGGGTTACTTGTTAGAGGGAGAAAAGTAGGAGCGTTTTATTTATGTTTGTATATAAGCAATGCACTGGGAACAATTGATTTCGCTCATTTCCAGATGTGTGACCCAACACGTTTGGCCCCGTGTGGGCAGCCCTTATCAGCCTCAAGTAGTTATGGCCCACAGTCATATATTAAACAGTAGATGGGCTGATGTCATAGGCCAACTGTACAGTTTATTTACTCTTTTAGAGGCCACCCTCAGGCAAATGAGTCCGGTACATCTGGACCAGAACCAGGTTATTCTCCAGTGCTGTGACCCTCGTCAAAAAAACAAGTCCAGAAAATAGTGACGACTGTACTGTCACTACAACAGCATCCCCCTCTACTGTCCAGATCCCACAGCTGACTTAACATTTACCATTGCACTGAGCTGTAGTAATTCTTCATTAACATTCACACAGCTGTGAAAGTGTTTTTATCGCTGCTAACAAAGAAGATTTTTATCTTGCAAAGTCAAATTTAACAGAACTAGTTAGTAGTATACGTTTATGTACCAGGGAAAACAAGGCTTTTTGACTTGAAATGACTTACCAGAGTTACACAAAAAGCTTAGTCTTTGATATTTCAACATAGTAAGGACAAAAACGCTTTTAGACCTACAAGCTACATTGAAGCTTCAGACTGTATAGTTTCTGTGGGCCAGTTGACAGATAGTTGTTTACATTAACATGGAAAAGCACGGTCTCCAGTCCGACTGGGTAAAAGCATTAATAATGCTTTTAATAGAAGAACCTGTGTTGCTTAGTTCGTTGACTATAAACATTGCCAGATTGTTGACATGACGGTGTGTCTGTATCATTCAGCAATAGCAACTGTTATCTTTCTGGTGGCAAACAGACTTGCTGTCTCCAGCTGACCATTTGCTTACTGGCCACGGCAAATGTGCGTCTCTGTCATCTTATCTAAGACCACGTTGTCCTTAACTACAACAGTTTTCCAAAGGGAAAAAGCAGAGTCATATAGACATTCTAAATTACTCATAAAACACTTCAGGAATTCTAGTTTTCGTCAAAGACAAAAGGATTCCCTCTAAGATAGTCACACAAATGTAACCATTTGAAAAGCCTTTATTAGTGTATTTCTTATTATTACCTTGTAAAAGTTGAATGTAGTTACAGGTGAAGATGGACCTGCTATGTTGTTGTTAGTAGTGGTCCTCTGTAGCTCAATTGGTAGAGCATGGTGCTTGTAACGCCAGGGTAGTGGGTTCGATCCCCGGGACCACCCATACTTAAAAATGTATGCGCACATGACTGTAAGTCGCTTTGGATAAAAGCATCTGCTAAATGGCATATTATTATAATATTATTAGTAGTGTAGCTCTAACATTTTTTTAAATGTTTTTATTAAATAGAATAATTAATCATTTATGACAAAATAACATTAACGCAAATACTCAGATGTGAAAGTTTACATGTTTATTCAAGAAATTGGATGTAAGTAATCTGCAGGTTGTCCTCCATTAAAATAACTAATGGTCTTCGAAGTACTAGTGGCCTGCTTACATGAGCACACATTTGAAATAAATATACCACTGGTGAAGAATATGAGACCTGTTGAACCAAACATAAGGGCCTATGGTTGATAGAGAAGAAAGAAAGGTGTTTTGGAGAAAAGCTTCAGGTTGAGTTCTGGATTTCGTTGCACAAATACACACAACATTCCTAAATGGACAGACAAATTGGCAGAGCATATACCCTCTACCGAAGTATCTCTGATCTGGTAAGAAAACGTGACAATCTTTATAGTCAGCCATCAAAGAAACACAGGGCATGTCAGCACTTTTGCACACAGAACAAAGCGATCCTGCAGGTATTGTTACAATACAGTACATATTATCTCTGCAGGGGTCTCAGACAAACTGGCCACATGTGAGTCCTTACCCATCCTTCCTGTCAGGTTAATAGACATGAGGCTGTCTCTGTGAAGAAGGCTATGGATATTGTCATGGATCTGGGGGCGTCTAAAAATGTATGCACTCACTAACTGTAAGTCGCTCTAGATAAGAGCGTCTGCTAAATGACTAAAATGTAAATGTCTACAGCTAGAGGGCTCTCATGTGTTATGAAACTGGAGCGGGGTGGCCTGGTGCTTATAACATAATGACACCTGACTGGAGACAGACTGAAAAGGCATCAGTACCGTCCACTCAGCAGGACCTGAGAAAGCAAGAAACTGGAGACAACATTTTATGACCGACCATAAGACTTACAAACAATTATAACATTAACTGAATTTCAACAGTTACACGGTCTTTGACCATCCTAGTGAAGCTTGAGGACTGTTAGAAAGGAGTATAGGGACCATCGAATATCCTGCGCCGTGAGATTGTAATGTCCTGGAAGGGTTTGAGGGTACAAGGGGGTCAGACAGAAAATATTAATCACTGTTAACTACTCTGTTAGTCAGATACTCTCTTTTTCCCCAAATGACTTCTGAGTGTGGGTGTCCACTTTGCAGCAATGTCCACACCTACTGGGTCCCACGCTTACATATTTAAGTCTAATACCGTGAGATGAAGGTAGACAAACAACAGAGTGTGCGACATGAAGGCTTAGTGAGTGGACATTCTGAACCTTGTTTGAGGTCAGTAGGTCACATGACCAAGGAGCTATTGAAATTTAAAATGTTAAAAAATTCATGTAAAATCATGTGAGATAAAAATGAACAAACTAAAGGGTGTGCAATTTGTAGGTCCACTGAGTGTACATTCTGAACCTTGAGGTCAGTAGGTCACATGACCAAGGAGCTATTGAAATTTAAAATTGTGAAAAAATAATGTACAATCATGTGAGATGAAAATGGACAAACTAAAGGGTGTGCAATATAGAAGGGTAGTCAGTGGACATTCTGAACCTTGTTTGAGTCCAGTAGGTCACATGACCAAGGAGCTATTGAAATAAAACATTTTGGAAAATGTACAGTATGTAAACTCATGTATATATATATATATATATATATATGAACTCATGTGAGAAGAAAAGGGACAAACAAAAGCTTGTATATAGTAGTCAGACATCCTGAACGTTGCTGGGTCCCGGGGAGGGATATCCTCGATCCCTCCCTGTTACGGGATTTCCACCGTCGCCATCCGGCTCGCCCTGCACCACGTCCTCCTGGCCATCCCCGAGGCCGGTGTCGGCGCGCTGCTGGAGCTGCGTGTCAAGGGGGGGGTACTGTCACGACTTCCTCCGAAGCTGCCTCCTCTCCTTCTTCGGCCAGGCTTCGGCGTTCGTCGTCACCGGACTTCTAGCCACTGCCGCTCCTCATCTCATCATTCCATTTGTTTTGTCTTGTCTATTACACACACCTGGTTCATATCCCCTCATTAGTACGTGTATAAGTGTTCCCTCTGCCCCCTTGTCCTTGTGGGTGATTGTTTATTGTGAGGAGATTTGAGCTCAGTGTATTTTGTATTGCCGGGGTATTTTCCCCATGTGCCTGTTTGTTCCAGTGCGCCTGTTTTACGCACTGGACTGGTTATGCTGTATCACGGAATAAACTCTGTATACTGCGCCTGACTCCTTCAAATCACGCATCACAATATAGAAGAGTAGTCAGTGGACATTCTGAACCTTGGTTGAAATTCGAATGTAAAAAAGGTTTGTACTTTGTTTACGCTCCCTTACTAATTCAACTAGGAACACCAAATGCTGCTCACATTTCCACGTTTATTAGCTTTGGAAAGCGAATCAATGTCCAAATCGTGAAAATAAGACCTGTGCAATGTTGTGCGCAATTCTTCCAACATCATAACACTTATTTGGAGTCTGTGGCTCAAGTGGTTTGAAAGCTATTGAGGTTTGAAAAAGCAAATATCTGGCGAATATCCAACCTGAAACTGTCTTTACCTCGGTTCAGTACATAAACCATTTGCCATGGAATCGGTACTTCAAAAATCTCTTCCCAACTATTTTGTAATCTATATGGGACGGCTGTCAATCCTTTGGTCCTTAAATTAAACTGGTATACTTTTTTATTTATCACAATTTTCTTTAACGAATTATGTTCTTTAATGCAGGACCGACAGACAAGTTCCTTACTTTTTCCTCCTTCCACTTTCGTCTTTCATTTTTGCGATGATGCTGCAATTATTTGGTTGTAATTTTGGGTAGAGCAGACATTTCCATATGTTTGTGTTAGCTGCATGTGTGACATAACCCCACCAGTTCTATCTATGATATTATTTAAGAAGATTATACCTTATTTAAACATTTTTTCAAAAATAATGTTTTTTAATCATTTTGTATATTTGAGTTTAACCACAATTTTTGTTGCGTTATTTGTTCTGTCGTTTCTGGAGCATTAAATTGAAATTCCAACCAACTTTCTATGGCTTGTTTTAGAAATCGTGATATTTGGAAGATTATATCCTTTTCAAATAACTGAAAGTGAGAGGTTGTAATCTGAATAAAGGGAAATAGGCCATTCTTGAACATGGGGTGAGACAATTGTACTAATTTGCTAGAGAACCAGTTCGGATTTAAGTATAACTTTTGTATGACTGAAGCTTTTAGTGATAGGTCTAATGCTTTAATATTTAATCATTTCAAACTTCAAAGTATTTCCTTTCAAATGGTATCAAGAATATGCATATCAGGTCCTGAGCTACAGGCAGTTAGATTTGGGCATGTCATTTTAGGCGAAAATGGAAAGAAAGGGTCCGATCCTTAAGAGGTTAATCCTTGTCATATGAAGAGAAATAATGAAGAGAAATTATAGATCAAAAGCTCATCGGCCATTGGACATAAACATTACACAACAAGTTGGAAATCGCAAATTCAACAATGAGTGGTTTGGAAGGAATCAGTGGCTAACTGCAAGCATTGCAAAGCAATCGCTAGCCTGCTATTCAGTGGAGTGGTTGTGTAGGACCAAGTCTGGGATTAAGGGTCTCTTTGCCAAGCTTAAAATGATAAACATTCAACATTGGCCATGCTGTCAATTAAGCATGATTTGTGCCGCACACTCAAAATAACTGTTAACTCGGAACTTCAGTGAGTTCAAGACAACTGGGAACTCGGGAAAATGAGCTCCGACTGGGAAAATACGTTTTGAATGGTCATCCAACTCGGAATTGTAAATCTGGAACTCGGGCCTCTTTCTAGAGCTACGACCTGAAGATCACTGACGTCATCATTATTCAACCTTGTTTTTTTCAGAGTTCCCAGTTGTCTTGAAAGCACCATAAATCCAGAGAATGCCAGACTTTGATGACAAAATTTGTCCACAAAGGACCACCTCGCCACCTTCCTGTTCAAGTGAGCACAGCACAACAAGGTGAGTCCAAAAATGTATTGTATGCTGCTGCATAAATGATGTTGTATGCCAGGGAGATATGTATACTGTAGCTAAGAAAGTCATTCTAAGTGTATGTTGTGTAGTAAGCCATTACTAGCCCATGTGCCTCACCCTAATAATTTGGTCTATTTTCCCCTCTTAATTTCTCCTACTGTTCTGACTTGGTGGTGCCCATGTAGCCTATAAGCTGTTTTAGATAAATATAATAATCAAATATTGTAAGAGCTTTCATTGTCTGCTTATATGCCCCTTTTATTTATCCTACGGTTCTGACTTGGTGTACAGGGAGAATACTGTAAGAACGGCCTGAATTCTGAATTCTGTCGCTGTACATTTCAGAAGTACTGAACAAATAGTTATATTGACTACGTCTGTCCCAGCTTGCTCATTCATGTTGGGACTTGGCTGTTGGGATAGCTTTATGTAGGCCCTAACAGTTTGTGGGCACCGTTTGTCACCGTTATAGTGCAATTAATGTATTGTTTAGTATTGTGTTGTGTAGTGGCTTTGCTGGCATGCATCCCATAATTTTTTGTTTGTTTTCCCCACCAAGATTTACATGTTAAAATCGCCACTGGGAACGTTTCATATTCCTATTGTTTCAAATGTCCTATTGTTTCAACTTTCAGAATTTCCAATTTGGAATGCCAGCAAAAAGCCAGCAAATTGGGCAGAGCACGTGGCATTAGGCCTAGCTGATTATTGAGTTGCGCTGTCAGCAAAAAGCATCTAAAATATGTGAAGATAATGTGTCTTGAGTATAATTTAAAATGTTGAGACAAGAAGAAGGGTAGGGTTGGTGTGCGAAGATATGGGCGTCTCTCTCCAGAATGCACGCACTCGGCTCTCCAGAATGTGCTCCGCTTTCTCCCGCCAATTCTTGCACTTTCATTTTCATTGCGTGAATTGTTTGTCCTTTGATTGTTTGTTTTGATAAAAAAAGCCTTTACATATGTAACCAATGGAAACATTGTTTGCAGAGTTCATAACCTGCTACACTTGTTTGAAATACGTATTGGTTTATTTAATAACCATCATTTAGGAGTTTTGTCAATTTTTAATTGTCTTTTGTTTGGAGTGCTCCTTGTGAGCAATGAGCATGTGTGTGGTTTCTCTGTCCTGATCATCTTGAGGGGGCGCAAGCGCCTGAGCACGCCAACCTGCTGAGTTGATACAATGATGCACTTCACTAGCGCTAGCTGAAGTAAAGATGGATAGAACGGGAGGCAGACACGCGGAGTAGAGATTAATGTCATTGAAAGAACATGACTCTTCATCAGGATATTTTCTGTTTTTATTTGTCGACTTTAGGCCTATGTATTTTACGTAGTTGACGATGGAAATTATAGGCCTAGTGCTGCAATGGCCTATGGGCAATCTCTATGTTCCATTGCGCTCATTTCTTTAGCCGCCAATGGATTAAGGTGTATCAATGTGTCCATATGGCAAAGGCTGGTACTCTTGTATTAGTTTAAATTAAATTTTTAAGTTTGTATAATTTCAATTCAGATGTGTATGATTAAAGATGTGGTAAGAATTTGCCTAACTATAAATAATAACTATGTCATCTTATATTCACAGAAAAAATCATCTGGATAAAAGGGTCCAGTTATGTGTGGCGCAGGGAAAAGAGGGCCAGAGAAACGTTGGGGAGGGATCTGGGTTGGAGGCAAGGGTGTCATGGTTTGGGGCGAGTCGAATGGGATGGGGTGGTCGGGCCTTCTCCCCATATTCTACAAACAAATTGATTCCCAGCCTATCCTCATGGTTCAAGGTCAAGACTGTGGAACTTGTGAGGAAGACGAAGGAGTACCTGCAGCCCCTCCACCATCAGTTCCCAAGAATGAAGCTGGTCTTCTCCTCCATTACCCAGAGGCACCGGTGGAGGGCTGCCCTGAGGAGCAAGATGAATAAAGCATGGCAAATAGAGACATTTGTTCAGGGTTTGGGTGGGTACTGGGTAAGCCATCCTCACATAAAACATGATAGCCCTGGTCTATTTCTGTGTGACAGAGTTCATTACACCCCTTTGGGAAATTATATATTTTTTAGATGCCAACCACCATAATCTTAAAGAGTTATTATAGAGAGGATCACATCATAGGCCAGGGATATATGTTTTATGTTTTATGTCAGGATGCGGGATGTTTTTTTGTGTTTTTTTTGCACAAAACGTTTATATTATTCTTACTCTGATGCAGTACTTGTTGATTGTTTTGAATAGCAGGACAGAAATAAAGTACCTCATGCTGTAATCATGTAGAAAGGCAAGAACCTAGGAAGAAACCTAGAGAGGAGCCAGGCTCTGAGGGGTGGCCAGTCTTCTTCTGGCAGTGCCGGTAGAGATGAACCATTTAGGCCAGATCGTTCTTCAAGACGTTTAAACGTTCATAGATGACCAGCAGGTTTGAATAATGATAACAGTGTTTATAGAGGGTGCAATAGTTCAGCACCTCAGGAGTAAATGCCAGTTGGCTTTTCAAAGCCGAGCATTTAGAGGTTGAGACAGCAGGTCCTGTAGAGAGAGACGGGGTCAAACAGTAGATCCGGGACCAGATAGCACATCCGGTGAGCCCTGAGAAGGTCAGTGTTCCATAGCCGCAGGCAGAAACAGCAGAGACTGGATCAGCAGCCGACCAGATGAACTGGGGACAGGGACAGCCAGGAGTCGTCAGGCCAGGTATTCCTGAGGCATGGTCCTAGGGCTCAGGTCCTGCATCCTTTATTCAACTTGAGTGTAGACTAAGCCCTAGAGGTTTTGTAACTTCACATGATTTAGCCTACTCGTCAATCCAGATCTGAATGTTTTATATCCTTTTTACTGTACACTGTTGATGGTCATATTTTTTTGTTGTTGTCCTACTACAAGGATGGGGTCAGGTTGACACACTTCTGAGTCACAATAACACACACACGCACACACCACAGATTGCCAGGGCAAGTACAACGACCAGTTGGGAAAATGAAGTCTGCTGCATGGTTTTCTGATACACACACACACAAACACACACACACACACACACACACACACACACACACACACAAACACACTTAATTTAGGTTAGTGTGTAGTAGAGGCTTTGTCATTAAAATAATATTGTGCCTATCTTTCAGATCTGCCAACCAGGCCTGGAGTGGCTTGCTGGGACTTCCAGAGGCTCACTCAATCACTCACTCACTCACTCACTCACTCACTCACTCACTCACTCACTCACTCACTCACTCACTCACTCACTCACTCACTCACTCACTCACTCACTCACTCACTCACTCACTCAATCAATCACTCACTCACACACACACACACACACACACACACACACACACACACACACACACACACACACACACACACACACACACACACACACACACTAGCCCCAATTTAAATACATTGTAATTTCATGTTTATTTTTGGTATGCCCCATTTTGTTTTAGGATCGGAGATATCTAGGCATACATATCCATTATAAATATCTACATAATATCTCTAACTATTACTTTAAATATCTATCAAATCAAAATGTTGTAATAAAGTATAATATATACAGTGGGGGAAAAAAGTATTTAGTCAGCCACCAATTGTGCAAGTTCTCCCACTTAAAAAGATGAGAGAGGCCTGTAATTTTCATCATAGGTACACGTCAACTATGACAGACAAAATGAGAATTTTTTTTCCAGAAAATCACATTGTAGGATTTTTAATGAATTTATTTGCAAATTATGGTGGAAAATAAGTATTTGGTCAATAACAAAAGTTTCTCAATACTTTGTTATATACCCTTTGTTGGCAATGACACAGGTCAAACGTTTTCTGTAAGTCTTTTCACACACTGTTGCTGGTATTTTGGCCCATTCCTCCATGCAGATCTCCTCTAGAGCAGTGATGTTTTGGGGCTGTCGCTGGGCAACACAGACTTTCAACTCCCTCCAAAGATTTTCTATGGGGTTGAGATCTGGAGACTGGCTAGGCCACTCCAGGACCTTGAAATGCTTCTTACGAAGCCACTCCTTCGTTGCCCGGGCGGTGTGTTTGGGATCATTGTCATGCTGAAAGACCCAGCCACGTTTCATCTTCAATGCCCTTGCTGATGGAAGGAGGTTTTCACTCAAAATCTCACGCTACATGGCCCCATTCATTCTTTCCTTTACACGGATCAGTCGTCCTGGTCCCTTTGCAGAAAAACAGCCCCAAAGCATGATGTTTGCACCCCCATGCTTCACAGTAGCTATGGTGTTCTTTGGATGCAACTCAGCATTCTTTGTCCTCCAAACACGACGAGTTGAGTTTTTACCAAACAGTTCTATTTTGGTTTCATCTGACCATATGACATTCTCCCAATCCTCTTCTGGATCATCCAAATGCACTCTAGCAAACTTCAGACGGGCCTGGACATGTACTGGCTTAAGTAGGGGGACACGTCTGGCACTGCAGGATTTGAGTCCCTGGCGGCGTAGTGTTTTACTGATGGTAGGCTTTGTCACTTTGGTCCCAGCTCTCTGCAGGTCATTCACTAGGTCCCCCGTGTGGTTCTGGGATTTTTGCTCACTGTTGTTGTGATCATTTTGACCCCACGGGGTGAGATCTTGCGTGGAGCCCCAGATCGAGGGAGATTATCAGTGGTCTTGTATGTCTTCCATTTCCTAATAATTGCTCCCACAGTTGATTTCTTCAAACCAAGCTGCTTACCTATTGCAGATTCAGTCTTCCCAGCCTGGTGCAGGTCTACAATTTTGTTTCTGGTGTCCTTTGACAGCTCTTTGGTCTTGGCCATAGTGGAGTTTGGAGTGTGACTGTTTGAGGTTGTGGACAGGTGTCTTTTATACTGATAACAAGTTCAAACAGGTGCCATTAATACAGGTAACGAGTGGAGGACAGAGGAGCCTCTTAAAGAAGAAGTTACAGGTCTGTGAGAGCCAGAAATCTTGCTTGTTTGTAGGTGACCAAATACTTATTTTCCAGCATAATTTGCAAATAAATTCATTAAAAATCCTACAATGTGATTTTCTGGATTTTTTTCCCTCAATTTGTCTGTCATAGTTGACGTGTACCTATGATGAAAATTACATGCCTCTCTCATCTTTTTAAGTGGGAGAACTTGCACAATTGGTGGCTGACTAAATACATTTTTCCCCCACTGTATATGGAAACCTGCCGGATCCATCTTTGCAGGGTTTAGGCCAGGGGTCTGTATTGTGTTGTTACCATGGTGATATACATAATCTCCTGAAGACATGCTGCAGTAAGTTATTAATAGATTCTCAACAAGTTCCATAGTCATTGTCAGGATACATTAGCAGTTATAATGATCACGTTAGGAGTACAGGCACTGAGCCCCCCTTCAGTGCTAATGCTCCTGAAGTACATTGAAAGGGGATAAAAGGCAAGGGGATGTGAGGGCAGGGGCGGTGTGTTCAATAGGGCGATATGGGCGACGCACTGCCAAACGGGAAAAGGAAGGGATTTTTTTCTAATAAATTATATCACGGCAACAGTAGTTATCAGTGATCTAATCTGATCTGACTGCCACTAAATGTCAAATCAGGCTAAAGTCGTGCTTCAAATGGCCCCGCCCGTTTTTGGGGCGATTTCAGTCATGTTGAAAATCGCCCAGAAGTCTGTCATAGACTCCCATGTAAAATCTATTTTTTTCAAATTTCAAAGCTTTCAATACAATCTCTATGGGTGTCTGTGGGCTTGCACTTACGCGCTTTCGTCATACGTGACGTAACCATGAACGTAACTAAGAAAATAGCGGCTAGCAGCGTCTCTGTTGCGACCTGCAGTGTGGCGTTATCTTATGTTTTTAATTTGTACACTTAGTGGCGTTATTTTATGTTTTTAATTTGTACACTTAGTTTACAAACATTCTGCCAACCATGGATTTCCAGTGGTGGGTTTTGGACTGATCTTGTTGATCGTGTACATACCCGCTACGAACGGACTAAATAATGAAAACGCTGCTGGCAGCGGAATCCAATACAGCTGGGAGACTTGGCTGGATGACAGAGTCCCGGACAGAGAAGTGGAGCCGGCCGGCTTCACCCTGGTCAGAGCGGACCGCGATCTGACACAGTCACAGGGAAAATCGATCCTGGTAAGAGAGCGACTCTGTACCCCCGACATTGAACTGCTTTCTGTGTCACTGCGACCTTACTATCTGCCCCGTGAGTTCCCCCAATTGTTTGTTACCGTTGTGTACTGTTGATAATCACAAGTTTACTGGAGAACTGAGACCAAGTAGAGACTTTGGACAGGGTGGATATGGTATAATAAAGGCAGTTTATTCAGAGGTAAAGATATCTGGAATCGCGTGCACGGACTCGTTCGTCAAACTCTTAGGGAGCTATCTGAAGAGAGCCCCGAAAACATTGTGTGCAGACATTTTATACAATAAATGATGTAGGTTGAATCTAGTAGTTCTGATCTTCTGATTGGTCCTGATGAGTTGGGCGAGGTCCCCTCCACTGTTGCATTGGCTCTGAGTTGGGTTCTCTGTCTTCAAATGTTCAGCCTAAAGAGAGGGGATTTTTGTGTGTGTGTGTGTGTGTGTTTAACAGTGATGATGTGTGTGTGTGTGTGTGTTATCAGTGATGATGTGTGTGTGTGTGTGTGTGTGTGTGTGTGTGTGTGTCCTCAGAGCAAGAACTCGTGAGTTGGAAGAACTGAGAGACCTATGGCGTGGGTGTTGTCCTTGGCCACCTGCTGACAAGGCTGACAAGATAGGACTCTTTTGTCCATTGTTATAGGATAGGAACAGCATTGATTGAAAACAAACGCCCAACACAAAATGGGTCATGCACAAGATTTTAGTCAGACCAAGCTATAACATTATATATTTACTACGACAGTACATTCAACCAAAAGCTAATATAACAAAGGCATCAGAGATTATTTATAATCTGTCACAGAAACTGGAATCCATCTCCCCAGATCAGTCAATAAATGCTTCTGGTATTGACTTATATGCTGCCCCTGTCTTCATGTTGTTGCTGGACATATCTTTTTTAAAATGTGTGTAGGTCACCTAAATCATCAGAAAAATTGCCCCTCCTGAGAATTTTTTCAGGAGCCGCCACTGTGTGAGGGTTACAAGTCCTTAAGAGAGAACTTGGGAAGGTTGAACACCAGAAGGGCTGCAGCGTTCTGGTAAGTTGTAGGGGTTTAATGGCACAGGCAGGGAGCCCAGCCAACAGCGGTGTCATTTGACTTAATAAATGAGGATCGGATGTCGTCAACCTTCTTTTCAAAATGGTTGACGAAGTCATCCACTGAGAGGGAGGAGGGAGGGGGAGCTCTGTCAGAGTGACCATCGGGTTCTTGGTCACCTCCCTGACCAAGGCCCTTCTTCCCCGATTGCTCAGTTTGGCCGGGCTGCTAGCTCTAGGAAGAGTGTTGGTGGTTCCAAACTTCTTCCATTTAAGAATGATGGAGGCCACTGTGTTCTTTGGGACCTTCAATGTGGCAGACATTTTTTCGTACCCTGCCCCAAATCTGTGCCTTGACACAATGCTTGGTTTTTGCTCTGACATGCACTGTTAGAGCAAACATGTATAAAAATCTGTTTTTGCTTTGTCATTATGGGGTATTGTGTGTAGATAGAATAAGGCTCTAACGTAACAACATGTTGAAAAAGTAAAGGGGTCTGAATACTTTCCGAATGCACTGTATGTGCATGTTATGTGTGACTGAGCAGATGATGGAGTGAGTGTGTGTGAGTGTATAGGGCCCTGTGAGTATGTGTAGAGACCCCCCCCCCCAAAAAAAAAGGTTAACTCAGATAGTCTGTAGCTATTTTGTTAGCTATTTATCAGTCTTATTGATTATGGATAGAAGCTGTTCAAGAGCCTGTTGGTGCCAGACTTGATGCACCGCTACTGCTTGCCGTGCTGACGCAGAGAGAACAGTCTATGGCTTGGGTGGTTGGAGTCTTTAACGATTTTCTGGGCCTTCCTACTACACCGCCTGATATAGATGTCATGGATGGCAGGGTTTTCGTCAGGCATTATGGGACCCATGTAGTCCAAAAAGTTATACTTTTGACTCCGTCAAATAGAACCCACAATGACTCTCCCCATGTCAAGTCCATTTAACTCCTGAGAGTCAATTTCTTGCTCAAAGCCATGACTTTGTTTGCCTGGATCCGGTACCTCTCGAGGCATGATTTATGAATTGTTTCACTGTTCGCACTGTAGACATTCTAATAAAAGAGATCAAGTGGTCTCCTCCTTATTTCTCCCGCCCCCCAGAAAGACCATCATGTAAAAGCGCGGTGATTCATCTGTGTAATCATCCTATCCTGCAACACTGATTCCAGACCTGTTCTCTTATTTGTACATAGAGGTTATGGGGAGGACCAGTGTTGTAAGTAACTGATCTTGACACAGGTCTTGGTAGTGGTGGTCAGCTAGTGAAGATGTCCTACGTAATGACGTCACGTAGTCTAGTCTAGTCGTCTCCCTACTGAATTTGAATCGTGGGAAAGCCAAATAAAAAATGGATAAGAAAAGGCAATCGAGTTTAATGACATTTTTAAAGTCCAAAAATCCAGAGAAAGATGGCGAATCGAACCCAGAACGAGCCAGAGAACTGTCATTGCCGGAGGAGAGGAGTGAGGGGCAAACTGTTCCTGATGGCGATGCCTTAGCGAGCAGCGTTGCTAATCCCGCCAGTTCAGCATCACCACCGGCACCTCCACTAGCTAGTAGGCCGACTAGCAAGTCAGACTCAGCGGGAGACGGGGAGCTGGGGGGAGAGTGGGGCAGTGCATCCACCGACGACGTGCTTGGAGCAGGTGCAATTTGCAGTTCAAGAACAAGCGAACATATAACCCCTGGCTTGTCATACAGAATTCAAAGTTGGGCTGTACAACATGCAAAAAGGTAGGGCGCTTGGGTCCAGAAATGACTGGATGGTCCTCTGTAGCTCAATTGGTAGAGCATGGCGCTTGTAATGCCAGGGTATTGAGTTTGATCCCCGGGACCACCCATACGTAAAAATGTATGCGCACATGACTGTAAGTCGCTTTGGATAAAAGCGTCTGCTAAATGGCATATTATTATTAACTAGCAAAAGAGTGGGTGGAATGTACAGTAAATTAACATCCTATGCTTCAGACAAAAAAATAAAAAACAGAGCCCCCTTTGAACATGCCCGAACCAAGGCGCATTTGTTGGCAGCAAGCCTTGTAGACAAGGCTAGAGACGACAACCAGGTTATAGTTAACACTCAAAATGAAAAAATACACTACAGCTAGAGTGTTCAGAACAGCTTTAGGAGGCTAAATGTCACAGCCACAGGCCTGCTCATGGCTTTGAGCAAGAAATGGACTCTCAGGAGTTAAATGGACTTGACATGGGGACAGTCATTGAAAAATAAGATATGACTTTTTATTTAAATGTTTTTACAAACTTGTTTCGTACTGTGAAGGTAATCTGAATATGTGCTTCATATTATCACATAGGCAGGAGGCCTATATATTCTCATACAGTGGGGAGAATAAGTATTTGATACACTGCCGATTTTGCAGGTTTTCCTACTTACAAAGCATGTAGAGGTCTGTAATTTTTATCATAGGTACACTTCAACTGTGAGAGACGGAATCTTTAACAAAAATCCAGAAAATCACATTGTATGATTTTTAAGTAATTAATTTGCATTTTATTGCATGACATAAGTATTTGATCACCTACCAACCAGTAAGAAATCCGGCTCTCACAGACCTGTTAGTTTTTCTTTAAGAAGCCCTCCTGTTCTCCACTCATTACCTGTATTAACTGCACCTGTTTGAACTCGTTACCTGTATAAAAGAAACCTGTCCACACACTCAATCAAACAGACTCCAACATCTCCACAATGGCCAAGACCAGAGAGCTGTGTAAGGGCATCAGGGATAAAATTGTAGACCTGCACAAGGCTGGGATGGGCTACAGGACAATAGGCAAGCAGCTTGGTGAGAAGGCAACAACTGTTGGCGCAATTATTAGAAAATGGAAGAAGTTCAAGATGACGGTCAATCACCATCTGTCTGGGGCTCCATGCAAGATCTCACCTCGTGGGGCATCAATGATCATGAGGAAGGTGAGGGATCAGCAGGATCTGGTCAATGACCTGAAGAGAGCTGGGACCACAGTCTCAAAGAAAACCATTAGTTACACACTACGCCGTCATGGATTAAAATCCTGCAGCGCATGCAAGGTCCCCCTGCTCAAGCCAGCGCATGTCCAGGCCCGTCTGAAGTTTGCCAATGACCATCTGGATGATCCATTGGAGGAATGGGAGAAGGTCATGTGGTCTGATGAGACAAAAATAGAGCTTTTTGGTCTAAACTCCACTCGCCGTGTTTGGAGGAAGAAGAAGGATGAGTACAACCCCAAGAACACCATCCCAACTGTGAAGCATGGAGGTGGAAACATCATTCTTTGGGGACCCAATAGAAAATCTTTGGAGGGAGCTGAAAGTCCATATTGCCCAGCGACAGCCCCGAAACCTGAAGGATCTGCAGAAGGTCTGTATGGAGGAGTGGGCCAAAATCCCTGTGGCAGTGTGTGCAAACCTGGTCAAGACCTACAGGAAACGTATGATCTCTGTAATTGCAAACAAAGGTTTCTGAACCAAATATTAAGTTCTGCTTTTCTGATGTATCAAATACTTATGTCATGCAATAAAATGCAAATTAATTACTTAAAAATCATACAATGTGATTTTCTGGATTTTTGTTTTAGATTCAGTCTCTCACAGTTGAAGTGTACCTATGATAAAAATTACAGACCTCTACATGCTTTGTAAGTAGGAAAACCTGTGAAATCGGCAGTGTATCAAATACTTGTTCTCCCCACTGTATGTGTGTTCTGCTGTAGCCTACATTGATTTTTTTTATTTGAAGTTATATTCCGATATTCGAATTGAGCCCAACCCTGCTGTCCTTACGTTTTCCTTATCCCGGTCATACTAAATGAAAGCCATTTTAAATGGCTTAACCTTTAATGTGTTGCTTTGCATGACGTTTTTGGTGAAGTAGCTAGCTATGTCAGAGCTTTACGACTGTTTGAGCAAAATAATACATGCGCTGATGTACAGTATGAAGCTGAGTTTAGAAGTGACGTCAGGTCATTAGAAGGGAGATGCCGTCCAAATATGAATGAAAATTGCTACATTTAATGATTATCTGTGTTGCTGGTATATGGATTAACCTCTGTAATAGTGTTGTAGTAAGATGTTCAAGTCTCAGGGATATCACAGTGCATTCTGTCATAACGCTCCCCCTTGTGAGCGGGTTTAGAGGCCAGGTATATTCACTATCAGCTTTAAATGCCCAGTATGTCTCACAGTGGTTTATCCGAGCGTGATGGTATGCAGTACGTATTTCATCTTATTTAAAATGCATTTACTCTCTGTCTCAGTGAACTGTCGACCCAGGATATGTGAATGATCTAGGCTACCTACAGATGGCAAAGATTCCCTATGGTTGTGGGTGTAAAGTGAAAGCTATTGATGTAAGGAAGTGTATATTTTATAGCATAAATATTTACAAGATTGCTTGTATACGCTGTATAGAAATTGTACGATTTTAAATGTAAATGTAATCTTAATTGTAAAATCATATGTAATCTTAAAATCGCTCTGTCAATGGAATAGTTTCTTTTATTTTAAAAGAAAGTGGGACATTTCCCAGCAATAAAGCGTACAGGTCCTTCTATCCCAATGCTGCCCCAATAAACCAACACTTGTACTGAGCGTCCAGGCTACTGCTGGAGCCATGTCCCAACTGTCTCAAACACCTCCTCAGGGTTCGTATGGTCATGACAATCCTGGAAAAGTCATAGAATTTTAAAATGGTGTTTTAGTTTTGGAAAATGATCAAATCTGAAAATGTTTTTCAAACGTCAAGGAAAAATTAATTTCATAATTTCTGTTAATGTAATTGTTTTAGGCACAGTTTTTAAGTATTTTATCAATGAAATAAAAATCGACATATCAGCCAGGATCGGAATGACACCATCGCATCGGTGTTTGCGAGCATCACCTGCATAGTGCTAGACTAGTGGGCCGTTGCTCAGTTGGTAGAGCATGGCGTTTGTAACGCCAGGGTTGTGGGTTCGTTTCCCACGGGGGGCCAGTATGAAAATGTATGCACTCATTAACTGTAAGTCGCTCTGGATAAGAGCATCTGCTAAATGTAATGTAAATGTAATTGTGATATTTGTTCTACTGCTACATTGATGTCTATAAAATTATATGAAATTCGGGTCTTGTATGCCACACAGCTGAGTATGTAAAGTACCAGTCAAAAGTTTGAACACACCCACTCATTCAAGGGTTTTTCTTTACTTTTACTATTTTCTACGTTGTAGAATAATAGTGAAGACATCAAAACTATGAAATAACACATATGGAATCATGTAGTAACCAAGAAAGTGTTAAACAAATCAAAATAATTTTATATTTGAGATTCTTCAAATAGCCACCCTTTGCCTTGAGGACAGCTTTGCACACTCTTGGCATTCTCTCAACTTCACCTGGAATGCTTGTCCAACAGTCTTGAAGGAGTTCCCACATATGCTGAGCACTTGTTGGGTTGAGGTTGGGTGATTGTGGAGGCCAGGTCATCTGATGCAGCACTCCATCACTCTCCTTCTTAATATGATGTACAATCTGACTCCATTGCCATGAAAACGCTATAGGCCCATAATTGTATCAATGGACCTAGTCAAGGTAGCTAGTCTTGCGTCACCACTCGGAACACTATAAGATGCACGTGTCTAGGTTTACCATTATGCAATTATTATTATAGGCTAAGGGACTAGGAACTAATATCTTGCAATCAATGTCCTAGCATTAAATGATTGAGTTAACTGTAGCTCAGAGCTGCACAGTTACGGAGACCAAGCATATATGCTATTAGACATTTCACCAAACAATAATTCAAGGAATATTACTAAAATGTGAAGCCTATGGTTTGTATCCATTTAAAAGTAATTAGATTTATTACAGTTATGCAATAAGAATACAATAAGAATAAAAAAGGTACATACCAGAAATCTTCAGGATAAAAATAATATAAAATATCCCAAGTCTTAACAGCATAGAAAATTCACCACTATGACATACATCATAGATATTGGTTTACCAATGACTCCATGATCAAAGTTTAAACCCAGCTTGTATTCTTCCAAGAGTGCCAAATCCCAGTACATCCCATTGTCTAATTAGCATCACAGTTTCTCTGTAACAATAAATCCATAGCACTTACAGTACAATACAATATATCAAAATGCATAGCTCTTTATGAACTCTTGAAACAATCCAAACATCACAATTTAATTCACACAATAACATACATTTTGAAAATTCAAGTTTCATCAGTCTTCACACCTCTCCCGTGGGAACGTCTCTTCCTCGAGATTGCCACAGATAAGGTGTGTTTGACCCCTGTGATAGCCCAAAGATGGTCAGCCATCCTACCAATTCTACACATTTTGCCATGGGGTGAAGAGAATATTTTCTCATTTTATAACTAATTTCATGCAATTCTACAGATATTGCCATGGGGTGGAGGCAAATGTTTGCAGTTTTTAATATGATAACTGATGATCAATGAGCCCCACCCGGGTCGGTAATTCGACCTTGCTTACGAGAAGTTTAGTTAGCTGGCCGCTAGACTAACTCACCAATCTAAAAAAAACAATGGGCTAAATTGAGTGACTGCTAATGCATAACCATATTTCTAAATGGTACCTTGTGCAGTGGCGGCTCCTGAAAAATTCTCAGGGGGGGCAATTTTTCTGATGATTTAGGTGACCTACACACATTTTTAAAAAGATATGTCCAGCAACAACATGAAGACAGGGGCAGCATATAAGTCAATACCAGAAGCATTTATTGACTGATCTCAAAAGTGTTGGCTTACAAAAGCAAAATAAGTTATCACAGTAAAAATAATCAAGGGTGTTCTTTCACATTCCTCAACACTGCATAAACAATATGTATGGCTTTGTAAAAATGAACAACCATATTCTGGCCAATTGTATAGATTTGTAAATATGAACAACCATATTCTGGCCAATTGTATAGATTTGTAAAAATGAACATGAACAGATTTTTTATTTTTTTAATGGCAGTACCTTTCAAACATGTCTGCTTGCAGTAAGGTAGCACTCACAAGGTGGCCAGAGAAAGAGAACCTTTCTTTGGTGTGATCCAGGATGGTGTTGCAGACCTCTTCAGACAGCCTCTGCTTCTCCTCTTCTCTCAAAGCTGTTCTGGGTCTTTTGGCTCCTGTTGCTTCTTGCAGCTGCTGTTGAGAGGAGTCCCTGAAGGCAAACAGACCAATGTGTTTGTTGGCTTTGTACAGTATTGTTGTCTATGTGATGCACAGGTATATGCAATGTATCCATGTATAGTACAAATACTTCAGTTCCACTTAAAATGGGCAGGGATGCATAAAGTCTTTAGTGTTTAAGTTAGCCTTTGTGTCTCACATAGCCTGGATGTTCAGCACAGTATACAGTGGTGCTCATAAGCTTATGAGCCCATGCTAAAGTTGACTAAAAAGAGGAATAAAAAAGAAAAGAAAATGGGTGTCCTTAAAGGTTGGATTTTCCAACTTTTTTAATTAAGTCATTAAGATCAATTTCCAAAAGATGATTTTTTTATTTTTTTATTCCTCTTTTTAGTCAGCTTTAGAATGTGTTCATACACTTATGAGCACCACTGTACAGTACACATAGTATATAAAATAAGATAGATTACACCACTGGCCATATATAATGAGAATAATGTAATTTCAAACACAAATGCAGTCTCCTTTCATGCATACATTTTCAAATAAAGCTCTGCTTTGAGAAAGATCGAATGATATTGTTTAATCTTTCTTACCTTATGGCCTGCACACTGCTTGCGAAGCTGTCGAGGGCACGTTTGATAAAGACAGCATCGATGTCCTTCTTCTGTAGCTTCTGGTACGGTGGGCTGATCAAATGAACCCAATGAACCCGTCCGGATGGCTTCAAAACATTCTATGAGGTCGTCTCGATTCTCGTAGACAGTGTTCACGACTCTGCTGTTGCTAACCTCATCGTTGTGGCGGCGGACAGCTAGCCTGTATCCCTCATCCAGTTGAGTGGCAATATTCACTCTCCCCAAAGCAGACAATCTCAACCAGCTATCAATGTGGGTCTTTGACAGCTCATTTTTCTTAATCTTTTCTGAAAGATGGTGCATGTCGGTTACACCAGTCGCTGTCCAAGCGTTGCAGTCTGCCGTGCCGCTTTCAGGGTGAAAGAGTAGTTTCTTAGTTACGTTCATGGTTACGTTACGTTACGTATGACGAAAGCGCGTAAGTGCAAGCCCTCAGACACCCATAGAGATTGTATTGAAAGCTCAGAAATTTGATTTTTTTTTTTTTTACATTAGAGGCTATGAGAGACTTCTGGCCGATTTTCAACCTGACTGAAATCGCCCCAAAACGGGCGGGGACATTTGAAGCACGACTTTAGCCTGATTGGACATTTAGTGGCTGGCAGATCAGACGTGAACACTGAACTACTGTTGCCGTGATATAATTGATTAGAAAAAAAATCCCTTCCTTTTCCCGTTTGGCAGTGCGTCGCCCATATCGCCCTATTGAACACACCGCCCATGACCTTGTGTAGTCTATTATGCTATCTCTCAACATTTTTACGTATGGGTGGTGCCGGGGATCGAACACACTACCCTGGCGTTACAAGCTCAATTGGTAGAGCATGGCGCTTGTAACGCCAGGGTAGTGGGTTCGATCTCCGGGACCACCCATACGTAAAAATGTATGCACACATGACTGTAAGTCGCTTTGGATAAAAGCGTCTGCTAAATGGCATATTATTATTAACAGTAAGTTGAGACCCCGACTGAGTTCCAAAAAAATACAAATATATATATTTTTGTAGTTATTATTATTATTATTATTATAAAAGCAGGGGTGGCTCTAGTTGATTTAGTCGATTCAAGTTTCATCAGTCTTCACACCTCTCCCGGCGTTAGTGACCCCAGGACTTCCGTTGGAACGTCTCTTCCTCGAGATTGCCACAGATAAGGTGTGTTTGACCCCTGTGATAGCCCACAGATGGTCAGCCATCCAAACAATGTCATAAATTGTGATTGAGTCATCACGCTGGGCATTAGCACCAGCAAGTCGCTGGATGCATCTTCATCACTGGCCTTCATCATCGTTCACGTTTGTTCACGGTCTCTTTTCGACTGCACCTACCTGGCAGAATGATATCATGATATTTCTATCAATCTGGTATAGAAACGGTGCCTTGCTAGGTTGCTCAATTTAATTAAAGGGCAACTACACCCTCCAAAAAATATGTTTTGATTTTTCCCAGACCTCTTATAACATCACAATTTTGTTGTTTTGTATAAAAAAAGTGTGATTTAGAAAGTGAAAAACTAAACATATCTATAGGAAAACTCAGAATTATTGGCAAAATTAGACTATATCCACTTCTCCAGGCAACACTACACCATCGCTTAAAGACATCCTCCAGTGGTTTTGGAATTTTTAGTTGAAAAGCGATATCTTAAGTATAAATACAGTAAAACACACACACTAAATGATTAAACAACATGTCTTTAGCACATTTTGTTGTATTTTTTTTGACACAACTGCAAACTCCAAGGAGTAGGGCATTCAAGGAGTTGTTCGGATGGGAATCTGTGATGTCATCGGCCCCCCTTACTTTAGGAACAATAGAGGCGCAATAGAGAACAAAAGAGGAAAGCCCCCCCCCCCCCCAATACATGTGCTTTGTCATGACTTACCTGGACCACCTATTGAGATGTGCCTTTTGTTAAGTTATTCAGGTGTTAAATGAGGTGAAAAGGAGACTGGAGTGCCACTTTGAAAGAGATTGTACTGTAGTAATTCGTATTTCCCCAGTGACGTTAATATCTTCCTTTTCTGCTCATGCTTTTACAAACCCCTGACCTTCTCCCACCTAATTTACATTTACGTAATTTAGCAGGCGCTCTTATCCAGAGCGATTTACTCATCTCAGCACTAGCAGGCTGTGGAGAGGTTTGTTAACTCTTGTACTGCACACTGGGGATAAAGGGGACCGCCACAATGACAACATCATGATTACAGACCAAGGTAAGAACGAGAACGGCATTATACCTTTCACTGTAGCCTTCTATTCAAATATACATTTCACTGACAGAGAGGAAGAACTGAAGACACAGCATAGAGAGAGTGTTGTTTTGTCCCAAAAAAATTCCATGAATGCATTCTAGGTACTCGCACTCAAACCATGAAAAGGAAGGCTGAGGTGCAGAAAAGAAACTTAATTGAATCCATATTAGACTAGCGGTTAGAGCACTGGGACAGTAACCGAAAGGTTGCTTTTTGAAATCCCCGAGCCGGTACGGTGGAAAAATCTGCCGTTCTGACCTTGAGCAAGGCAGTTAACCCCCACAACAACTGCTCCCCGGGCGCCGACGACGTGGATGTTGATCAAGGCAGCCCCCCTCACCGCTCTGATTCGGTGGTTGGGTTAAATGCGGAAGACGCATTTTGGTTGAATGCATTCAGTTGTGCAACTGACTAGGTATCGCCTTGCCCTTTCCCAAAAGGTGCTAGTGCAAAGTGCTAAAAAAGTGAAGCACTTCTTCATTCGGCCTCATTTTAGATTTGGTTAATTAAGAAATGCAAGTGGCCATGACTGAATTCAAACGTGAGTTGGTTTCGGGTGTGGTTTAATGTGGGTGTCTCGTGTGTGTGTTCGTAGGTGGGAAGAGTTAGACAAATTATTTTGCCAGTTAGCTTTAGCCGACTGGTGTGTGAAGTCGGATTTATTTTGGATAGTCTATCTCCGGGGCTAGTTAGGGGCCGTCAGTAAACTACACAATGTACATAAGACCATATTTTCATGTTTACTTTTTAGTTACTTTTTAACTTTCTCATTAAGTGGTTTCAATATTTGTATATGAATTTCTACAATTAATAGTTGTTTTTTAAGTCATTGAAATTTGGAGCTATTGGAATTTTAACATATTGTCCCATGTACATTGTATAATTTACCGATGGTCCCTAATTAGACCCATTGGGATATCCAAAGGCAACCCAAATTTAACACTGACATTACCATCGGGTGGTGTGTAGCTGCACTCCGACTTGATTAGTCTCCTGAGTGGCGCAGTGGTCTAAGGCACTGCATCGCAGTGCTAGCTGTGCCACTAGAGATCCTGGTTCGAATCCAGGCTCTGTCGCAGCCGGCCGCGACTGGGAGACTCATGGGCAGCGCACAATTGGCCTAGTGTTGTCCAGGGTAGGGGAGGGAATGGCCGGCAGAGATGTAGCTCAGTTGATAGAGCATGATGTTTGCAACGCCAGGGTTGTGGGTTTGATACCCACGGGGGACCAGTATGAAAAAAGTATATATATATGTATTCACTAACTGTAAGTCGCTCTGGATAAGAGCGTCTGCTAAATGACTAAAATGTAAAAAATTATTCCCTGTGTGCTGCCAGCTGTGGGAATGTGTGCAGGATTGAAACAAACCCAATCTTCATTTACATTGTGATGCAGTCACACACACAAGTCTCACAAAACTCAGTTTTGGACAAGACTGACTTTATGACCAAAATTATCCTATTTACACTTTGTAGTCAATTTTGACAGTAGAATAAATGTTTCTGAATCATATCGATGCCACATTTTCAGGGGCAGTTGCTCTTTAAGTTTATTTTTGCATCTCGGCCTCCTTGGTTTTTCCTTTTCATTGTTTGAGTGTGAGTATCTACTTAATTCTACAGATAGTTTTTCTTCCACGCACCGGCCACCGTCCGTAGTAGACCCTTACACTGGCTGTCTATGAATGCATTCTATTCAGGTTCTGTTACTCAACAGAGCATCATGATGCAAAAAAACAGAAGCTTATTTAACACTATTTTAAGCTACTACAATGTCTGATTTAACATTTTAACTACACAGATAATTAAATGGGAGCTCTACATGAGGAAAAATAGATGCTTCAATAGATGGTTCAATAGTCTTGGTTCAATAGTCTTGGTTCAATAGTCTTGGTTCAATAGTCTTGGTTCAATAGTCTTGGTTCAATAGTCTTCAGTGTTTTTATTTTTTGTGTTGCAGCCCTAGATCCTAGTCCGGTCCTGGAAACCTAATGAAATCTAATTAATTGCACTATGCAGGTTTTCATTGTGAACTTCCATTATACCAAGAATGCTACAAATGTAACAATATAATTATTTTTGATGGTTAAAAAGTGTTGATGATTTGTCATGGACCATTTTTGTGTTGGGAGTTACTAATTAGTGTACCAGTTAGATATACTAACTAGAGTCTGTTTTGACCAGCAGCTCAGACATTCACAGTGGGCCCCAGGGAACATAGCTGTGTAACACAGTACTATATACACATGTTTTATGTCTTTGATGACCTTTTCATTAATACCATGTTCACCTTTTCTGCTTTGTCTCGTCTTTTGGTTGACAAAGTGAGAAATCAAATTCGTGCTCAGTGTTCCAAGACCAAAATAAAGTTAAGCAGTTTTGTGTTATTACTTTCTGAGTAGATAAGAGGTACGTGCTGTCATTTCAGTTGTCAATGGCAACTGTTTTTTATGTGAAGTGTTACATTGCACAATGTTAAAAAAATCAAGGCTAGGGCCTCCAGAGTGGCGCAGTGGTCTAAGGCGCTGCATCGCAGTGCTTGAGGCGTCACTACAGACCCGGGTTCAATCCCAGGCTGTGTCACAACCGGCCTTGACCAGGAGTCCTATAGGGCGGCACGCAATTGGCCCAGTGGCGTCCGGTTTAGAAGAGGATTTGACTGGGGGGGGCATTAGTTGGCTCATTGCACTCTAGTCACTCCTTGTGGGCTGGGCGTCTGCAGGCTGACTTCGGCCGTCAGTTGAACAGTGTTTCTTCCGACACGTTGGTGCAGCTGGGTTAAGTGGGCGGATGTTAAGGAGTGTGTTTTGGCGGGTCATGTTTCGGAGGACGCATGACTCGACCTTCGTCTCTCCCGAGCCCGTTGGGGAGTTGCAGCGATGAGACAAGATCACAATTGGATATATATTTTTAAAAAATCATCAAGGAAAGTCATCAGTCTCAATGGAACAGCCTGTCTGTCCTTTCACATATTCTGTCCCTTTTGCTTCTGCATCTGCATTGCTTGCACTATGTATGGGGTTTTAGGCAGGGTATCTGTAAAGCACATTAAACTAAAGCAATCTCCAGAACCCTAATGACGCCTGAGATTCATGTTATTTGTTATTAATCCCAACACAATCGGGTGTGACACAACACACTGGCATTGACAGGATATAGCACTCCGAATTGTCAGGCCAAATTCAAATCCTGCATGTGGAGGTTTCGCTGTTGTTCAGCTGTTTGATATTCTCCAGTTGACTACAATACATTGTGTTGATTAGAATACATTGATTTGATAGCATGTGGACAATGAATCAGATCCTTAGTGATGTCTACCAAACCCAAATAAAATTAACTGTATGTCAGGGTTTCATCCTTTGATAATACTCAGGTTATTTAAAGGGTATTATACATTGTAATTAATGTTGCACAAGCCAGTCTTTTTCAATTAATCACTAAATGCATCACAAAAAACAACAAAGCATGAATACAGGACAATACAGACATTTACAATACAGACATTTACAAATACCCTGACTTAAACCAAGCCCACAGTTACACACTTTAAAGCAGTGTCTTTTGTTAGCAACATGTCTTTGTGTTAGAGATGCAGTAAGTCTTTCAGAATTATATAATGACTATATTGACTATATGACAATATTTGTCTTCCTATTTGTAGCAAGGTATAACGGAATTACCAAAACAAATCCAATTTTGATAAACTCCCATATCTATTGGATGAAATACCACAGTAGCAAGATTTGTGACCTGTTGCCACAAGAAAAGGGCAACCAGTGAAGAACAAACACCATTGTAAATGCAACCTATATTTATGTTGATATATTTTGCCTTTTGTACTTTAACTATTTGCACATCATTAGAACACTGTACAGTGCCTTGCAAAAGTATTCAACAACCTTGGCATTTTTCCTATTTTGTTGCATTACAACCTGTAATTTAAATGGATTTTTATTTGGATTTCATGTAATGGACATACACAAAATAGTCCAAATTTGTGAAGTTGTCACGCCCTGGCTCTGGGGACTCTGAAATGTTGAGTCAGGGGTGCGCTTCGACAGCCCGGCTCGGCCCGCTCCTGCTCCCCACACCAAGCCAGTGGTGTGCGTCGTCAGTCCGGCTCGGCCCGTTCCTGCTCCCCGCACCAAGTCAGGGGTGCGCTTCGACAGCCCGGCTCGGCCCGCTCCTGCTCCCCACACCAAGCCAGTGGTGTGCGTCGTCAGTCCGGCTCGGCCCGTTCCTGCTCCCCGCACCAAGTCAGGGGTGCGCTTCGACAGCCCGGCTCGGCCCGCTCCTGCTCCCCACACCAAGCCAGTGGTGTGCGTCGTCAGTCCGGCTCGGCCCGTTCCTGCTCCCCGCACCAAGTCAGGGGTGCGCTTCGACAGCCCGGCTCGGCCCGCTCCTGCTCCCCACACCAAGCCAGTGGTGTGCGTCGTCAGTCCGGCACGGCCCGTGCCTGTTCCCCGCACCAAGTCAGGGGTGCGCTTCGACAGCCCGGCTCGGCCCGCTCCTGCTCCCCACACCAAGCCAGTGGTGTGCGTCGTCAGTCCGGCACGGCCCGTGCCTGTTCCACCGGTGGCTGGTCCGGCACCGGTCAGATGCTTCACGTCGGAGCTAGAGCAATCCGCTCCACCAGTGTTCAGTCCAGCTCCGGCCAGCAGGGCCAGACCGGACCAGGGGTACTGTGGGGGGTTAAAGAGGGAGTGGGGACCATGCCCAGAGCCGGATCCGCCGCCAAGGCGGAGTGCCCACCCGGTCCCTCCCCTGTGGTGTTCTGTTGGCGCGGTCGGAGTCCGCGCCTTTGGGGGGGGGGTACTGTCACGCCCTGGCTCTGGGGACTCTGAAATGTTGAGCCAGGGTGTGGATTTTCTATGTTTAGTTTCACGGGGTAGCTTCTATGTTGTGTTTTCTATGTTTTGGGTTTTGTTCTAGATCATATAGATCTATGTTGGTCAGGGTGGTTCCCAATCAGAGGCAGCTGTTGCTCGTTGTCTCTGATTGGGAGCCATACTTAGGTAGGCTGTTTTCAGCTATTCTTTGTGGGATCTTGTTCTGATTTGGTTTGTGTTATACCGTAGGCGTCACGTTATCGTTGTTGTTTTGATCGTGTGATCATTCTAAATAAATAATATGTTCACCTTCAACGCTGCGCCTTGGTCCGCTTCATCATGTGTCAACGATCGTGACAGAAGATCCCACCTTGACTGGATCAAGCAGCGTGACGAGGAGAGAGGATGGACGTGGGAGGAGATGAGTGCGAGTCTGGCAAGAGGGATGGAGGCCTTGGCCACGGGTAGGAGTGAAGCCCATACATTTTTTAGGGGGGGGCTAACGCCGTGGACGACGGGGCAGCAGGAGGACGCCAGGTTACGGGAGTCACTGGTCACCAGGGGGAAGGAGGTTGTAGAGGCACGACGAGAGGTACTGGCGTGTGTTGCCAGTCCGGTCCGGCCTGTTTCTGATCCCCACGTAGGGCCAGTGGTGGGTGTTCCCAGTACGGTCCGGCCTGTTCCTGCCACTCGCACCAAGTCAGTGGTGCGTTTCGTCAGCCCGGCGCGGCCCGTTCCTGCTCCCCGCACCAAGTCAGTGATGCGCTTCGTCAGCCCAGCTCGACCCGTTCCTGCTCCCCGCACCAAGTCAGGGGTGCGCTTCGACAGCCCGGCTCGGCCCGCTCCTGCTCCCCACACCAAGCCAGTGGTGTGCGTCGTCAGTCCGGCTCGGCCCGTTCCTGCTCCCCGCACCAAGTCAGGGGTGCGCTTCGACAGCCCGGCTCGGCCCGCTCCTGCTCCCCACACCAAGCCAGTGGTGTGCGTCGTCAGTCCGGCTCGGCCCGTTCCTGCTCCCCGCACCAAGTCAGGGGTGCGCTTCGACAGCCCGGCTCGGCCCGCTCCTGCTCCCCACACCAAGCCAGTGGTGTGCGTCGTCAGTCCGGCTCGGCCCGTTCCTGCTCCCCGCACCAAGTCAGGGGTGCGCTTCGACAGCCCGGCTCGGCCCGCTCCTGCTCCCCACACCAAGCCAGTGGTGTGCGTCGTCAGTCCGGCATGGCCCGTGCCTGTTCCCCGCACCAAGTCAGGGGTGCGCTTCGACAGCCCGGCTCGGCCCGCTCCTGCTCCCCACACCAAGCCAGTGGTGTGCGTCGTCAGTCCGGCACGGCCCGTGCCTGTTCCTCCGGTGGCTGGTCCGGCACCGGTCAGATGCTTCACGTCGGAGCTAGAGCAATCCGCTCCACCAGTGTTCAGTCCAGCTCCGGCCAGCAGGGCCAGACCGGACCAGGGGTACTGTGGGGGGTTAGAGAGGGAGTGGGGACCATGCCCAGAGCCAGATCCGCCGCCAAGGCGGAGTGCCCACCCGGTCCCTCCCCTGTGGTGTTCTGTTGGCGCGGTCGGAGTCCGCGCCTTTGGGGGGGGGTACTGTCACGCCCTGGCTCTGGGGACTCTGAAATGTTGAGCCAGGGTGTGGATTTTCTATGTTTAGTTTCTCGGGGTAGCTTCTATGTTGTGTTTTCTATGTTTTGGGTTTTGTTCTAGATCATATAGATCTATGTTGGTCAGGGTGGTTCCCAATCAGAGGCAGCTGTTGCTCGTTGTCTCTGATTGGGAGCCATACTTAGGTAGGCTGTTTTCAGCTATTCTTTGTGGGATCTTGTTCTGATTTGGTTTGTGTTATACCGTAGGCGTCACGTTATCGTTGTTGTTTTGCTGCGCCTTGGTCCGCTTCATCATGTGTCAACGGTCGTGACAGAAGTGAAATGAAAAAATAACTTGTTTCAAAAAATTCTAACAAATAAATAACGGAAAGCCCCTAAATCAGAAGTCACATAATTAGTTAAATACAGTTCACCTGTGTGCAATCTAAGTGTCACATGATCTCAGTATATATACACCTGTTCTGAAAGACCCCAGTCTGCAACACCACTAAGGAAGGGGCACCACCAAGCAAGCAGCACCATGAAGACCAAGGAGCTCTCCAAACAGGTCAGGGACAAAGTTGTGGAGAAGTACAGATCAGTGTTGGGTTATAAAAATATCAGAAACTTTGAACATCCCACGGAGCACCATTAAATCCATTATTAAAAAATTGAAAGAATATGGCACCCCAACAAACCTGCCAAGAGAGGGCCGGCCATCAAAACCCACGGACCTGGCAAGGAGGGCATTGATCAGAGAGGCAACAAAGAGACCAAAGATAACCCTGAAGGAGCTGCAAAGCTCCACAGCGGAGATTGATGTATCTGTCCATAGGACCACTTTAAGCGATACACTCCACAGAGCTGGGCTTTACGGAAGAGTGGCCAGAAAAAAACCATTGCTTAAAGAAAACAATAGGCAAACACGTTTGGTGTTCGCCAAAAGGCATGTGGGAGACTCCCCAAACAACAATGGAACAATGTACTCTGGTCAGATTAGACTAAAATTGAGCTTTTTGGCCATCATGAAAACACTATGTCTGGTGCAAACCCAACACCTCTCATCACCCCGAGAACACCATCCCCACAGTGAAGCATGGTGGTGGCAGCATCATGCTGTGGGGATGGGAAACTGGTCAGAATGGAAAGAATGATGCATGGCACTAAATACAGGGAAATTCTTGAGGGAAACCTGTTTCAGGTATCCTGAGATTTGAGACTGGGACGGAAGTTCACCTTCCAGCAGGACAATGACCCTAAGCATACTGCTAAAGCAACACTCGAGTGGTTTAAAGGGAAACATTGAAATGTCAAAGCGCAGACCTCAATCCAAATATGTGGTATGACTTAAAGATTGCTGTACACCAGCGGAACCTATCCAACTTGAAGGAGCTGGATTAGTTTTGCCTTGAAGAATGGGCAAAGATCCCAGTGGCTAGATGTGCTAAGCTTATAGAGACATACTCTAAGAGACTTGCAGCTGTAATTGCTACAATTAATTGACTTTGGGTGGGTGAATAGTTATGCACACTCAAGTTTTCTTTTTTTGGGTCTTATTTCTTGTTTGTTTCAAATAAAAAACATTTTGCATCTTCAAAGTGGTAGGTAAATCAAAATGATACAACCCCCACCCCCAAAAAATATCAATTTTAATTCCAGGTTGTAAGGCAACAAATAGGAAAAATGCCAAGGGGGGTGAATACTTTCGCATGCCACTGTATAAGAACTGAAGTTACTTTTCTGCTTTTGCAATAGCACAGAACAGGATGTAGACCAATTATACTGTGTATGAAAGATTAAAAAGACTACATATCCATTATGGACCCTGCCATAACATTATTGTTGACAGCTTAAGAGGGACAGATCTGTTTTTAATGACATTTCTATAGTGTGTAAATTCTAGGTTGTTAGAATCTTCTCAATTTCTCTTGTCCTAGCAGCCTTTGCAAAAATACCCTGAGTGCGCTTCAAACTATGGCGAATTATCATGATAAATGTCCTTTTACATCACTTTGTCAAATATGTGATAGCTACTGGCTGAATAATCATAATAATCAAGTCTTGATGGTCACATTAAATGTATTTGTTTTTTAAGGGTTAAATCTTTTTGTTTTTTTAGGGGTATATACAGTGGGGAGAACAAGTATTTGATACACTACCGATTTTGCAGGTTTTCCTACTTACAAAGCATGTAGAGGTCTGTACTTAATATTTGGTACATAAACCTTTGTTTGCATTTACAGAGATCATACGTTTCCTGTAGGTCTTGACCAGGTTTGCACACACTGCAGCAGAGATTTTGGCCCACTCCTCCATACAGACCTTCTCCAGATCCTTCAGGTTTCGGGGCTGTCGCTGGGCAATACGGACTTTCAGCTCCCTCCAAAGATTTTCTATTGGGTTCAGGTCTGGAGACTGGCTAGGCCACTCCAGGACCTTGAGATGCTTCTTACGGAGCCACTCCTTAGTTGCCCTGGCTGTGTGTTTCGGGTCGTTGTCATGCTGGAAGACCCAGGCACGACCCATCTTCAATGCTCTTACTGAGGGAAGGAGGTTGTTGGCCAAGATCTCGCGATACATGGCCCCATCCATCCTCCCCTCAATACGGTGCAGTCGTCCTGTCCCCTTTGCAGAAAAGCATCCCCAAAGAATGATGTTTCCACCTCCATGCTTCACGGTTGGATGGTGTTCTTGGGGTTGTACTCATCCTTCTTCTTCCTCCAAACACGGCGAGTGGAGTTTAGACCAAAAAGCATCAGACCACATGACCTTCTCCCATTCCTCCTCTGGATTATCCAGATGGTCATTGGCAAACTTCAGAAGGGCCTGGACATGCGCTGGCTTGAGCAGGGGGACCTTGCGTGCGCTGCAGGATTTTAATCCATGACGGCGTAGTGTGTTACTAATGGTTTTCTTTGAGACTGTGGTCCCAGCTCTCTTCATGTCATTGACCAGGTCCTGCTGTGTAGTTCTGGGCTGATCCCTCACCTTCCTCATTATGATTGATGCCCCACGAGGTGAGATCTTGCATGGAGCCCCAGACCGAGGGTGATTGACCGTCATCTTGAACTTCTTCCATTTTCTAATAATTGCGCCAACAGTTGTTGCCTTCTCACCAAGCTGCTTGCCTATTGTCCTGTAGCCCATCCCAGCCTTGTGCAAGTCTACAATTTTATCCCTGATGTCCTTACACAGCTCTCTGGTCTTGGCCATTGTGGAGAGGTTGGAGTCTGTTTGATTGAGTGTGTGGACAGGTGTCTTTTATTCAGGTAACGAGTTCAAACAGGTGCATTTAATACAGGTAATGAGTGGAGAACAGGAGTGCTTCTTAAAGAAAAACTAACAGGTCTGTGAGAGCCGGAATTCTTACTGGTTGGCAGGTGATCAAATACTTATGTCATGCAATAAAATGCAAATTAATTACTTAAAAATCATACAATGTGATTTTCTGGGGTTTTGTTTTAGATTCCGTTTCTCACAGTTGAAGTCTACCTATGATAAAAATTACAGACCTCTACATGATTTGTAAGTAGGAAAACCTGCAAAATCAGCAGTGTATCAAATACTTGTTCTCCCCACTATACAAGACCACTGATAATCTCCCTTGATCTGGGGCTCCACGCAAGATCTCACCCCGTGGGGTCAAAATGATCACAATAACGGTGTGCAAAAATCCCAGAACCACACGGGGGGACCTAGTGAATGACCTGCAGAGAGCTGGGACCAAAGTAACAAAGCCTACCATCAGTAACACACTACGCCGCCAGGGACTCAAATCCTGCAGTGCCAGACGTGTCCCCCAGCTTAAGCCAGTACATGTCCAGGCCCGTCTGAAGTTTGCTAGAGTGCATTTGGATGATCCAGAAGAGGATTGGGAGAATGTCATATGGTCAGATGAAACCAAAATAGAACTTTTTGGTAAAAACTCAACTCGTCGTGTTTGGAGGACAAAGAATACTGAGTTGCATCCAAAGAACACCATACCTACTGTGGAGCATGGGGGTGGAAACATCATGCTTTGGGGCAGTTTTTCTGCAAAGGGACCAGGACGATTGATCCGTGTAAAGGAAAGAATGAATGGGGCCATGTATCGTGAGATTTTGAGTGAAAACCTCCTTCCATCAGCAAGGGCATTGAAGATGAAACGTGGCTGGGTCTTTCAGCATGACAATGATCCCAAACACACCGCCCGGGCAACGAAGGAGTGGCTTCGTAAGAAGCATTTCAAGGTCCTGTAAGTGTATTATTATTAATAATTATTATTATAGTAATAGGGGGGGGGGGGGGGGTAGTTACATTTTTTATCCCAAAAGGTTTTTCAAAAGGTTCTTTGAGGATCCATTAGAAGGGGTTCTTTGAAGAACCCTTTTAAAGAGTTATTCAAATACCTTATATGGGTTCCCCCACAGTTTTAATTTGAAGAACCCCTAAAAAGGATCCTCCAGGAATCTTTACTTTTTAGAGTATACATGTGGGACGGACATTCCCACATACAGTATTCACATACAAAGCTTTCAGCTACGTTCTTACCACTCAGAATCCAGAATGGATATGACAATAGGGCCAGCACAGGACCTAATAAACCCTTGCAACGATCGACTTTTTGATCTTCTTGACTTCTTATCTGGTCAACTGCTACTGTGTGTCAAGAAAGGAGCCCCAATTAGGGGTTAGTGTACTCCAGTAAAAAAGGGCAGGTTTAGAATAGAAACTATTGCCCCGGGTCTCCGTTCATAGGGGCATGAGAGACTAGTCAGTGGTAGAATTGAGTTGGTACTTTATTGGCCCAGACACACACAGACCCACAAGGTTCAGGTCACTCATGGACAGTCATTTTTTTTTCTTCACATTGACGCATTGTGTCTTCTAACTGTCCAAGAATAGGATCCAAAGTGTTAGGAAATATTTGTTCCCATAAATACAAAGCAGGATGTCTCTCCTCATACCTCTGGCACTTTAGTCAAACTGCCAGACTGTGTAAAAACGTTATAATGGGGCCGGCAACAGAGTTCCCATTGGCCAAGCACCAGGGAGGCCAATCAGGAGAGAATACAGACAGGTCAAGGGTGCCAATTGAAAGTCAAGAGGTGTGTGTGCCCTTTGGATGACTCTCTCCTTACAGAGAACCCCTGTGGTTCAAGACAAGAGCTACCCTCCCCCCTTCAGTCTACTCTGTACATGTCTGAAAGTAACAGAGCCAGCAGCCAAGAGAGTTTTTCACAGTATGTCATTCAATTATTACACTTATGAATGTATGTACAATTCTAATATGTATTAGATCCAGTACAATGGAATAACTAACACCTGAATTTGAATGCAGCGTGTTCCGATTCCTCCTCCTCTTTCTGTCCAGCAGGGTCAACCAAAAACACTTGGACTGATGGTTCATGCAGAAACTGGGGAAGCAATATAGAAATGTATTGATCCCTTAAATTATTTTACTATCAAATCACACATATCACAACCCTAATACCTCCTACCAAATATTTACCTAAATCAATTTTGGAAGGATTTTACTCACAATTAACTTCCAGTGGTTCTGGTCCACATTCAATAAATTCATGACAGCATTGTAGTTACCGAAGTTCACCTGAAATAAATAAATGCACATGCTTGCCACTAAGCCAAACAAAATGTATCAATAGTTAATCCTTTAAAACTCCACTAACATATTTGATTAGTACCTTGGGCAGGCTTTGCTTGCGCACTAAACATCTTTCTCCATTTAGAATGACTTGGTCTGAGTAAAAGTATGCTTTAGACTAACAACAACCAGTTTAGTGGACAACATGACAACTAATGTCACAGTACCATGCAGCTGTATACGCCAACTACAAAGGACAGTTGCACGTATTTCCAAACAAATGTGGACAAAAACATAACAATAACTATTACAAACAACAGCAAGTATTGCATTGAGTGTATAAGGATGACCAGTGTACAAGCAAACGTAAGTTGCAGTGATCTTGTGCAGAGTGTTGATGGCAAAGTTGACAGATATACAGAGCATCAAGGCCCTCAGGAGCACCCATCCCTGCAGTTCTAGAAATGACATTGCCATAATCTAATATGAGAAGGATGGTCATGTGGATCAGGGTTACTTGTTAGAGGGAGAAAAGTAGGAGCGTTTTATTTATGTTTGTATAAAAGCAATGCACTGGGAACAATGGATTTCGCTCTATTCCAGATGTGTGACCCAACACGTTTGGCCCCGTGTGGGCAGCCCTTATCAGCCTCAAGTAGTTATGGCCCACAGTCATATATTAAACAGTAGATGGGCTGATGTCATAGGCCAACTGTACAGTTTATTTACTCTTTTAGAGGCCACCCTCAGGCAAATGAGTCCGGTACATCTGGACCAGAACCAGGTTATTCTCCAGTGATGTGACCCTCGTCAAAAAACAAGTCCAGAAAATAGTGACGACTGTACTGTCACTACAACAGCATCCCCCTCTACTGTCCAGATCCCACAGCTGACTTAACATTTACCATTGCACTGAGCTGTAGTAATTCTTCATTAACATTCACACAGCTGTGAAAGTGTTTTTATCGCTGCTAACAAACAAGATTTTTATCTTGCAAAGTCAAATTTAACAGATCTAGTTAGTAGTATATGTTTATGTACCAGGGAAAACAAGGCTTTTGGACTTGAAATGACTTACCAGAGTTACACAAAAAGCTTAGTCTTTGATATTTCAACATAGTAAGGACAAAAACGCTTTTAGACCTACAAGCTACATTGAAGCTTCAGACTATATAGTTTCTGTGGGCCAGTTGACAGATAGTTGTTTACATTAACATGGAAAAGCACGGTCTCCAGTCCGACTGGGTAAAAGCATTAATAATGCTTTTAATAGAAGAACCTGTGTTGCTTAGTTCGTTGACTATAAACATTGCCAGATTGTTGACATGACGGTGTCTGTATCATTCAGCAATAGCAACTGTTATCTTTCTGGTGGCAAACAGACTTGCTGTCTCCAGCTGACCATTTGGTTACTGGCCACGGCAAATGTGTGTATCTGTCATCTTATCAAAGACTACGTTGTCCTTAACCACAACTGTTTTCCAAAGGGAAAAAGCAGAGTCATATAGACATTCTAAATTAAAAGGCTCAGACCTTTGCGTGACCCTGTACAACACTCTGTCGTTCTCCGCTAACATCAAGGCGGTGACCCGATCCTGTAGGTTCATGCTCTACAACATTCGGAGAGTACAACCCTGCCTTACACAGGAAGGGGCACAGGTCCTAATCCAGGCACTTGTCATCTCCCGTCTGGATTAATGCAACTCGCTGTTGGCTGGGCTCCCTGCCTGTGCCATTAAACCCCTACAACTCATCCAGAATGCCGCAGCCCGTCTGGTGTGCAACCTTCCCAAGTTCTCTCACGTCACCCCGCTCCTCCACACACTCCACTGGCTTCCAGTTGAAGCTCGCATCTGCTACAAGACCATGGTGCTTGCCTACGGAGCTGTGAGGGGAACGGCACCTCCGTACCTTGAGGCTCTGATCAGTCCCTACACCCAAACGAGGGCATTGCGTTCATCCACATCTGGCCTGCTGGCCCCCCTACCTCTGCGGAAGCACAGTTCCCGCTCAGCCCAGTCAAAACTGTTCGCTGCTCTGGCACCCCAATGGTGGAACAAGCTCCCTCACGACGCTAGGACAGCGGAGTCACTCACCACCTTCCGGAGACACTTGAAACCCCACCTCTTTAAGGAATACCTGGGATAGGATAAAGCACACCCGTCGCTATGAAGCGGGCCCGCCACCCAAAAATGCTTGTGCCCCCCCCCCCCCCCACTTGAGGGAATTTATTATTAAATATACGTACTGTAGGCTAATAATAATTGTGCCCTGCCCTCCCATGCATTTCATATGCCCCCCTTAAGACTGAGGTCTGGCGACGGGTCTGGGATAAAGTAATCCTTCTACCTTCCTTTACCCCACCCCCCAAAAAAACATATTGTAAAGTGGTTATCCCACTGGCTATAAGGTGAATGCACCAATTTGTAAGTCGCTCTGAATAAGAGCGTCTGCTAAATGACGTAAATGTACAATGTAAATAAAACACTTCAGGAATTCTAGTTTTCGTCAAAGACAAAAGGATTCCCTCTAAGATAGTCACACAAATGTAAGCATTTGAAAAGCCTTTATTAGTGTATTTCTTATTATTACCTTGTAAAAGTTGAATGTAGTTACAGGTGAAGATGGACCTGCGATGTTGTTGTTAGTAGTGGTCCACTGTAGGTCAATTGGTAGAGCATGGTGCTTGTAACGCCAGGGTAGTGGGTTCGATCCCCGGGACCACCCATACTTAAAAATGTATGCGCACATGACTGTAAGTTGCTTTGGATAAAAGCGTCTGCTAAATGGCATATTAGTTGTGTAGCTCTAGCATTTATTTTGTAAAATGTAATAATTTATAATTTATGACAAAAGAAGATTACCGCAAATACTCAGATGTGAAAGTTTACAGGTTTATTCAAGAAATTGGATGTAAGTAATCTGCAGGCTGTCCTCCATTAAAATAACGAATGGTCTTTGAAGGACTAGTAGCCTGCTTACATGAGCACACATTTGAAATAAATATACCACTGGTGAAGAATATGAGACCTGTTGAACCAAACATAAGGGCCTATGGTTGATAGGAGATGAGTGTCACTGGATATTGCAGGATAATTGATAATTGGCTATTAACAAATTGGCTGCAGTGGTTCACATTGCAATCAATACCCTGTTGCCTGCTAGAAATTAGGAATCATTTGACCTGCTGCTATTTTCCATATTTCCCTTCCTCCTCTGCAGAGCCATTGGCTACTCTCCCTAGTGTTAAAAAATATATATATATGTATATTTTGTAGTATTTTTTTAGGGGGTAGAACAGCTTTAATACTGCAGATAGATTGTAACTTCCATCAATATAATTGTCTGCATCACTTCCAATCCCCCATATGTTTTTTTTGTGCAAATATATACACTAGCGGTCAAAAGTTTTAGAACACCTACTCATTCAACGGTTTTTCTTTATTTTTAATATTTTCTACATTGTAGAATAATAGTGAAGACATCAAAACTATGAAATAACACATACGGAATCATGTAGTAACCAAAAAAGTGATAAACAAATCGAAATATATTTTATATTTGAGATTCTTCAAATAGCCACCCTTTGCCTTGATGACAGCTTTGCACACTCTTGGCATTCTCTCAACCAGCTTCATGAGGTAGTCACCTGGAATCCATTTCAATTAACAGGTGTGCCTTCTTAAAAGTTAATTTGTGGAATTTCTTTCCTTCTTAATGCGTTTGAGCCAATCAGTTTTGTTGTGACAAGGTAGGGGGGGTATACAGAAGATAGTCCTATTTAGTAAAAGACCAAGTCCATATTATGGGAAGAACACCTCAAATAAGCAAAGAAAACGACAGTCCATCATTACTTTAACATTTACATTTTTACATTTACATCATTTAGCAGACACTCTTATCCAGAGCGACTTACACATTGGTGCATTCACCTTATAGCCAGTGGGATAACCACTTTACAATATGTTTTTTTTTTTTGGGGGGGGGGGGGGGGGGGGGGGGGGTAGAAGGATTACTTTATCCTATCCCAGGTATTCCTTAAAGAGGTGGGGTTTCAAGTGTCTCCGGAAGGTGGTGAGTGACTCCGCTGTCCTGGCATCGTGAGGGAGCTTGTTCCACCATTGGGGTGCCAGAGCAGCGAACAGTTTTGACTGGGCTGAGCGGGAACTGTGCTTCCGCAGAGGTAGGGGGGCCAGCAGGCCAGAGGTGGATGAACGCAATGCCCTCGTTTGGGTGTAGGGACTGATCAGAGCCTGAAGATACGGAGGTGCCGTTCCCCTCACAGCTCCGTAGGCAAGCACCATGGTCTTGTAGCAGATGCGAGCTTCAACTGGAAGCCAGTGGAGTGTGCGGAGGAGCGGGGTGACGTGAGAGAACTTGGGAAGGTTGAACACCTGACGGGCTGCGACATTCTGGATGAGTTGTAGGGGTTTCATGGCACAGGCAGGGAGCCCAGCCAACAGCGAGTTGCAGTAATCCAGATGGGAGATGACAAGTGCCTGGATTAGGACCTGTGCCGCTTCCTGTGTAAGGCAGGGTCGTACTCACCGCCTTGATGTTAGCGGAGAATGACAGGGTGTTGTCCAGGGTCACGCCAAGGCTCTTCGCACTCTGGGAGGAGGACACAACGGAGTTGTCAACCGTGATGGCGATATCATGGAACGGGCAGTCCTTCCCCGGAAGAAAGAGCAGCTCCGTCTTGCCGAGGTTCAGCTTGAGGTGGTGATCCGTCATCCACACTGATATTTCTGCCAGATATGCAGATATGCGATTCGCCACCTGGTTATCAGAAGGGGGAAAGGAGAATATTAGTTGTGTGTCGTTTGCGTAGCAATGATAAGAGAGGCCATGTGAGGATATGACAGAGCCAAGTGACTTGGTGTATAGCGAGAATAGGAGAGGGCCTAGAACTGAGCCCTGGGGGACACCAGTGGTGAGAGCATGTGGTGCAGAGACAGATTCTCGTTTGGATCAAGAAGGTCATTCTGAGAGAGATAGCAAGAGAGTTGGCTAAAGACGGCACGCTCAAGAGTTTTGGAGAGAAAAGAATGTAGGGATACTGGTCTGTAGTTGTTGACATCAGAGGGATCGAGTGTTGTTTTTCTGAGAAGGGGTGCAACTCTCACTCTCTTCAAGACAGAAGGGACATAGCCAGCGGTCAAGGATGAGTTGATGAGCGAGGTGAGGTAAGGGAGAAGGTCACCGGAGATGGTCTGGAGAAGAGAGGAGGGGATAGGGTCAAGCGGGCAGGTTGTTGGGCGGCCGGCCGTCACAAGTCGCAAGATTTTATCTGGAGAGAGAGGGGAGAAAGAAGTCAAAGCATAGGGTAGGGCAGTGTGAGCAGGACCAGCAGTGTCATTTGACTTAACAAACGAGGATCGGATGTCGTCAACCTTCTTTTCAAAATGGTTGACGAAGTCATCCACAGAGAGGGAGGAGGGGGGAGGGGGAGGAGGATTCAGCAGGGAGGAGAAGGTGGCAAAGTGCTTCCTAGGGTTAGAGGCAGATGCTTGGAATTTAGAGTGGTAGAAAGTGGCTTTAGCAGCAGAGACAGATGAAGAAAATGTAGAGAGGAGGGAGTGAAAAGATGCCAGGTCCGCAGGGAGTCTAGCTGCCCGGAGCCCTGTTCTGTGAGCTCGCAATGAGTCATCAAGCCACGGAGCAGGAGGGGAGGACCGAGCCGGCCGGGAGGATAGGGGACATAGAGAGTCAAAGGATAAAGAAAGGGAGGAGAGGAGGGTTGAGGAGGCAGAATCAGGAGATTGGAGGGAAAAGGATTGAGCAGAGGGAAGAGATGATAGGATGGAAGAGGAGAGAGTAGCGGAAGAGAGAGAGCGAAGGTTGCGACGGTGCATTACCATCTGAGTAGGGGCAGAGTGAGTAGTGTTGGAGGAGAGCGAGAGAGAAAAGGATACAAAGTAGTGGTCGGAGACATGGAGGGGAGTTGCAGTGAGATTAGTAGAAGAACAGCATCTAGTAAAGATGAGGTCAAGCGTATTGCCTGCCTTGTGAGTAGGGGGGGACGGTGAGAGGGTGAGGTCAAAAGAGGAGAGGAGTGGAATGAAGAAGGCAGAGAGAAATGAGTCAAAGGTAGATGTAGGGAGGTTGAAGTCACCCAGAACTGTGAGGGGTGAGCCATCCTCAGGAAAGGAACTTATCAAGGCTTCAAGCTCATTGATGAACTCTCCAAGGGAACCTGGAGGGCGATAAATGACAAGGATGTTAAGCTTGAATGGGCTAGTGACTGTGACAGCATGGAATTCAAATGAGGAGATAGACAGATGGGTCAGGGGAAAAAGAGAGAATGTCTACTTGGGAGATTCCTGTGCCACCACCCCGCTGACCAGATGCTCTCGGGGTATGCGAGAACACATGGTCAGACGAGGAGAGAGCAGTAGGAGTAGCAGTGTTTTCAGTGGTAATCCATGTTTCCGTCAGCGCCAAGAAGTTGAGGGACTGGAGGGTAGCATAGGCTGAGATGAACTCTGCCTTGTTGGCAGCAGAACGGCAGTTCCAGAGGCTGCCTGAGACCTGGAACTCCACATGGGTGGTGCGTGCAGGGACCACCAGGTTAGAGAGGCAGCAGCCATGCGGTGTGAGGCGTTTGTATAGCCTTTGTGGAGAGGAGAGAACAGGGATAGACAGAGGCATAGTTGACAGGCTACAGAAAATGGCTACAATAATGCAAAGGAGATCGGAATGAAATGAATTAAACATCTGGGAAAGGAGAGAGCGGGGCCTCCCTCACTTACGTTTCACTGAAACACCCAAATATAACTCCCCCAACTTCCACCTCAGAAACTATAATTGTTGTAAACTACAGCGGTTCAATGTTTTCTAGGAATAGACTCTAACTTATTTTATTCAGCTAGCTAACTTGATACAGTATTCTTCCGTGAAAATCGTCCAGGGCACCTAGTCATATGACGCCACAGCCAGCTAGCATGCCGGACTCCAACAACACGGTTTAGCACCAATACTCGGCCACAACAAACCACCAGTGTGTCAACACGCCAAGCAGATCATTCGTGTCCGTGTCTAACGTTGTGGGTTAGTCCCGACAGCTTGAGCGAGTCCGTCGTCAACTTATTCAGCCAGTTAGTTAGCTAAAATAGTTAGCATACTAGCTAGCCATTGCTCTCAGACAAAGAAGAAACCCCTCCTCCCACGGCACGAACACACAGAGAGAGCCAAGCTAACGTTAACTAGTCACCCATGTCCCGAATTCCCTTGAACGACTCTGGCTACCAGTATGTAAAAACAAAACACAAATGTAGGTTATAACTTACCCCTAGCAGCTACTGTTAGCTAGCCAAGTGCAAAGCTAGCCACTGAATTGACTCAGCCAGTTCGCGTCTGTTCGCTAGGTCGTTCCAGCTATTGTTTACTAGTAGCTATCCAGGTAGCAACAAGCTAGCTAAATTTCAAGCACAGTAGCCACTTACTACCTAACGTTAACGCTTCAGACAATGAGGTTAGAAAACAGCTGAATGGTAGGCATTATTGTATGTAATTATTGTAGGCAGCTAGCTGGCGTAATTACAGGTACTCTCAGGTGTGAAACAACTATCCACAGTTGCTAATAGTTACCAGTAGCTACCCGCCAGCTAGTCCAGGTAGAGGGTTAGCTAGCTTCGTGCTTCACCGGGCTCAGCCGAATACAATACTAACCTACAATAATTACATACAACAACCCACGATAACTACCTACAATACCTAACTACAATCTAAATACATAGTTTAAGCTTTACTCGACAAAGCCCAAACTATGTATATAAGCCATATGAGCCAAGCTTACCTCCCGCCAGAGAGAGACACAACCTCACCCGACGAGGACACAACACATAATAACATGAAGGTCAGTCTATACGGAAAATGTCAAAAACTTTGAAAGATTCTTCAAGTGCAGTCGCAAAAACCATCAAGTGCTATGATGAAACTGGTTCTCATGAGGACCGCCACAGGAATGGAAGAACCAGAGTTACCTCTGCTGCAGAGGATAAGTTCATTAGAGTTACCAGCCTCAGAAATTGCAGCCCAAATAAATGCTTCACAGAGTTCAAGTAACAGACATATCTCAACATCAACTGTTCAGAGGAGGCCTTCATGGTCAAACTGCTGCAATGAAACCACTACTAAATGACACCAATAAGAAGAAGAGACTTGTTTGGGCCAAGAAACATGAGAAATGGGCATTTGTCCAAATTGGAGGTTTTTGGTTCCAACCGCCGTGTCTTTGTGAGACGCGGTGTGGGTGAACGGATGATCTCTGTATGTGTATTTCCTACCGTAAAGCGTGGAGGAGTTATGGTGCTTTGCTGGTGACACTGTCTGTGATTTATTTAGAATTCAAGGCACACATAACCAGCACGGCTACCACAGCATTCTGCAGCGATACGCCATCCCATCTGGTTTGGGCTTAGTGGGACTGTCATTTGTTTTTTAACAGGACAATGACCCAACACACCTCCAGGCTGTGTAAGGGCATTTTTACCAAGAAGGAGAGTGATGGAGTGCTGCATCAGATGACCTGGCCTCCACAATCCCCCGAACTCAACCAAATTGAGATGGTTTGAGATGAGTCAGACCGCAGGAAAGGCAGCCAACAACATTTACATTTAAGTCATTTGGCAGACACTCTTATCCAGAGCGACTTACAGTTAGTGAGTGCATACATTTTTTATACTGGTCCCCGTGGGAAATGAACCCACAACCCTGGCGTTACAAGCGCCATGCTCTACCAACTGAGCTACAGGGGACTAAGTGCTCAGCATATGTGGGAACTCTTTCAAGACAGTTGGAAAAGCATTCCAGGTGAAGCTGGTTGAGAGAATGCCAAGAGTGTGCAATCTGAAATATTACATGATTCCATATGTGTTATTTCATAGTTTTGATTATTGACTATTATTCTACCATGTGAAAAATAATAAAAATAAAGTAAAACCGTTGAATGAGTAGGTGTTCTAAAATATTTGACCGGTAGTGTATATATACATACACATACATACATACATACATATAAATACATATATATATATATATATACACATATCCTTTAAAACAATTATTTTTTCCTTTATTACTTTCCAACCCCATCACCTCTCCCTTAATTGGAGTAAACTAGTGAACAACAATGCTTAGGCCTCTACTTCCAGCTTATACATACTATATACATTTTATGGACACAGTCAATTTTACAATAATTGTATTTTGTTTGATTTTACTCCTGAACTTTCTCTACCCTCAACCGCACTGATCATTTTCATGATGTCCATCCGGTTTGCCTCTACATGCCACATCCCCCAAACTGTGCTCTTTCACAAAAGTTCTCAACCTATATACTTATTATGGACACAGTATGTTTTACATTAGTTATTTTGTTGTTATTAGTTGTTATTAGTCCCAACCTTCAGCTCCATTCAACACCTCCCATATATCTCTTAACACCATCCATACTGGATTTCTACTTGCCATATTTTTCTCAACTGTACTGTGATGTTTCACAAAAGTTCTGAACCCTTCTATTCTCATTGTTTCTACAGATTGTAAATTGAAAATAAACATTTTTGCATTATTACATTATCGATCGATTGACTATGACTTTTCAGATCACCCAGTAGTGCTATCTGCAGGGTTAGCTCCAGGTAAATATTGCAATCCTTCAGTCATTCCTGGACCTGTGACCAAAAAATAGCCTCAAATAGACAGTAACAAAACAAATGATTGAATGATTCTGTCTTTTCGCAGCAAAATCTGCAGAGCTGGGAAGATTGTATCCCCAATATAAATAAAAGTATATTGGTTGCAAGAATTTACTATCGGTTTCATACAGAGGTAAAGACAGATTCAGGTTGGATATTTGACGGATATTCGCCTGCAGTTTTCCTTACGTCCACAAACAGCAGTTAGGGACCGTCAACATAGTGTCATATCTAATTTTAAAAATTTCAAAAGCTTTTTAACCATTACTCCTAAAACTTTAAAAACAGGTTCTAGCTAACCAGATGGCAGAGACACATATTGCACACACTTGTTTTGTTGATTTACATGTCGCACTATTTTAAATGATGTATTATAATTTTTAACCACACACCTCAAACAAGGTTCATAATGTACACTCAGTTGGCCTACACATTGCACAACCTTTTGTTTGGCCATTTGCATCTCAAGAGATTTTACGATTATGTTTAAAAGTTTCACATTTCAATAGCTCCTTAGTCATATGACTTACAACCCTCAAACTCCTTTCAGAATATCCACTGAGTAGCCTTATATGTAGCACAACCTTTAGTCTGTCCATTTTCATCTCACACAATTTTACATTAATTTCCAATGTTTTTCAATGGTTCTAATTTCAATAGCACCTTGGTCATGTGACCTACAACCCTCAAACTCCTTCCATAACATCCACTCACTAGCCTTATATATTGCACACTCTCTTGTTCATCCATTTTCATCAGGTGATTTTACATGAATTTTTCTATGTTTTTCATTGTTTTGAATTTCAATAGCTCTCTGGTAATGTAACCTACAACCCTCTAACTGTTGTCAGAATATCCACTGACTAGCTTTATGTATTGCACACCCTTTTGTTTGTCCATTTTCATCTTAGGTGATTTTACATGAATTTTGCCATGTTTTCCATTGTTTCAAATTTCAATAGCTCCTTGGGCATGTGACCCACAACCCTCAAACTGCTGTCAGAATATCCATTGACAAGCCTTATATATTGCACACACTTTTGTTAATCAATTTTCATCTCAGGTGATTTTGCATACATTTTTCTATATTTTCATTGTTTCGAATTTCAATAGCTCTCTGGTTTGTCTATTGTCATCTCACACGATTTAACATACATTTTTCAAACAAAGGAGTGGCTCAAGAAGAAGCACATTAAGGTCCTGGAGTGGCCTAGCCAGTCTCCAGACCTTAATCCCATAGAAAATCTGTGGAGGGAGCTGAAGGTTCAAGTTGCCAAACGTCAGCCTCGAAACCTTAATGACTTGGAGAAGATCTGCAAAGAGGAGTGGGACAAAATCCCTCCTGAGATGTGTACAAAACTGGTGGCCAACTACAAGAAACGTCTGACCTCTGTGATTGCCAACAAGGGTTTTGCCACCAAGTGCTAAGTCATGTTTTGCAGAGGGGTCAAATCCTTATTTCCCTCATTAAAATGCAAATCAATTCATAACATTTTTGACATGTGTTTTTCTGATTTTCGTTGTTGTTATTCTGTCTCTCACTGTTCAAATAAACCTACCATTAAAATTATAGACTAATCATGTCTTTGTCAGTGGGCAAACGTACAAAATCAGAAGGGGATCAAATACTTTTTTCCCTCACTGTATATTGCACACCCTTTTGTTTGTCCATTTTCATCTCATTGGATTTTACGTGAATTTCTCAAAATGTATCATTTCAATAGCTCCTTGGTCATGTGACCTACTGACCTCAAACAATGTTCAGAATATCCGCTGACTACCCTTCTATATTGCACACCCTTTTGTTTGTCCATTTTCATCTCATTGGATTTTACGTGAATTTCTCAAACATTATCATTTCATAGCTCCTTGGTCATGTGACCTACTGACCTCAAACATACTTCAGAATGTCCACCTACTACCCTTCTATATTGCACACATATATTGTTTGTGTACTGTAATCTCACGCGGTGTTACATACATTTTTCATAGTTTTGAATTTCAATAGCTCCTTGGTCATGTCAGTTACACACCTAAGAAGTGTGTAGTGGACATATACCCACATTGCATAACCTAGTTATGTATCTTCTATATTGTTGTACATATTAGAATATTAGTTTGACAATTAGTTTGACAATCAGTCCAGTGTTGTGTTTACTCTCTTTTCTTTAATGTTTATCTATAATAATTGGTAGTTCTGAGTACTTATTTTCCCATTCCTTAAGTCTTTATTTTGCTAAAGTATTTAACAGCGGAACACAATAGGAGAGACAAAGAGAATATCTCCTTTCATCATTAATATCAACCATAAAGGAAAAGGGCAAAGTACGAGAGTCACCTTATTCATTGTCCAAAGCAGGGATGGAGAGTGAACTGCACGGCCAGTAAGGTAGACAGCAGTGGGTTTGCTGGTCAATATATATACTGAACATGTACAGTGTCTTGCAAAAGTATTCATCCCCCTTGGCGTTTTTCCTATTACAACCTGTAATTTAAATGGATTTTTATTTGGATTTCATGTAATGGACATACACAAAATAGTCCAAATTGGTGAAGTGAAATGAAAAAAATAACTATTAGCTAAACGTTTAATAAGGATTTTCATTATCAATTGAATTGGTCTTGAAAACGATTCACTCTCACACACAAACACACACGAACACACATGCACCTAATAGAATTACAGTAATAAGTAATTCTATAAGTGATTCTATAAACGCAACTACCACAGATGTGAGTGACAGCTGTTTTAGGATACTCAATGTTCTATTTATAACCAAATATATTACATATAATTAAGTCATTATTGTCCAGTGAAAATCTTATATTCTGTTAACTCATACCCAAATAGTGTTGTTGACTCATCCTATACTCGTATTTGTGGCCAAAGCATACATTTGAGAAAAAACACTTAAAAACCCCACCTCATACTTGTATCTCAAACAGACCGTTTCAAAAATGCTTGCTATTTCCTCATAGAGGATGATGTCATCCTCCAGAGGAGGATGAGCTGGCCAATCAGAGGTCTACTCCAGTTAATATTTTTAACGACCGGTATACTCCCACCATTCTGTTGTTTGGGTACGCCCTCACCATTCCAACACAGAAAAGCTACTTTTTAACATACTTAATTTAAAAAAATTGGAAGGAAAACTAGTTACATTTACATTTTAGCAGACGCTCTTATCCAGAGCGACTTACAGTTAGTGAGTGCATACATTTTCATACTGGGCCACTGTGGGAATCGAACCCACAACCCTGGCGTTGCAAGCGCCATGCTCTACCAACTGAGCTACAGGGCTCCTTCCTTACTACTTTCTCCCTGTAATGGGCACTCTCCCTTCCAAGAAGCTGATTTCTCCACAACACCTCAGGATTGGGGAAGACTGGGCAGTGTTGTCACCGTAGGGTCTGTTTTATGGTTGGGACCACTCCATGGCAGCCATTTTGGAAATAGGAGTGCGGGTTATTATTGGGAGCCACTGGAGACTAGTAAGGATATCTGTGTTCTAAATGGCACCCTATGGGTCCTGGTCAAAAGTAGTGCACTATATAGAGAATAGGGTGCCATTCTCTGGTCTAAAGTAGTGCACTATATAGAGAATGGGGGGCCATTTGAGATGCAGCGTATCACATCATATGGGGATATCATAATCATTTAAGAATCGGATTATGATTTTTTTGTGCTCTCATCATTTGACTCAATTTCACTTCAGCCATGTTCATTGGTCAGTCGTGGTCAGTAGCGCACAACGTAGAATGGAATTTCGACAGGGGAAGGAAAATACTATATTCCAATACCTATCTGCCAGTTAACGAAGCCCACCCCCAAAGGAGAGCTGTGTTGGCCCCTACTGGGGAAGTGGTGGGGGCTTCATGGGTACTGGACCAACAAGGGCAACACTCACAACAAAGTGGATCGGGCTGGAATATACAGTACACTGGTACAGTGGGGAAAAAAAGTATTTAGTCAGCCACCAATTGTGCAAGTTCTCCCACTTAAAAAGATGAGAGAGGCCTGTAATTTTCATCATAGGTACACGTCAACTATGACAGACAAAATGAGAATTTTTTTCCCAGAAAATCACATTGTAGGATTTTTAATGAATTTATTGGCATATGATGGTGGAAAATAAGTATTTGGTCAATAACAAAAGTTTCTCAATACTTTGTTATATACCCTTTGTTGGCAATGACACAGGTCAAACATTTTCTGTAAGTCTTCACAAGGTTTTCACACACTGTTGCTGGTATTTTGGCCCATTCCTCCATGCAAATCTCCTCTAGAGCAGTGATGTTTTGGGGCTGTCGCTGGGCAACACAGACTTTCAACTCCCTCTAAAGATTTTCTATGGGGTTGAGATCTGGAGACTGGCTAGGCCACTCCAGGACCTTGAAATGCTTCTTACGAAACCACTCCTTCGTTGCCCGGGCGGTGTGTTTGGGATCATTGTCATGCTGAAAGACCCAGCCACGTTTCATCTTCAATGCCCTTGCTGATGGAAGGAGGGTTTCACTCAAAATCTCACGATACATGGCCCCATTCATTCTTTCCTTTACACGGATCAGTCGTCCTGGTCCCTTTGCAGAAAAACAGCCCCAAAGCATGATGTTTCCAACCCCATGCTTCACAGTAGGTATGGTGTTCTTTGGATGCAACTCAGCATTCTTTGTCCTCCAAACATGACGAGTTGAGTTTTTACCAGAAAGTTATATTTTGGTTTCATCTGACCATATGACATTCTCCCAATCCTCTTCTGGATCATCCAAATGCACTTCAGACGGGCCTGGACATGTACTGGCTTAAGCAGGGGGACACGTCTCGCACTGCAGGATTTGAGTCCCTGGCGGCGTAGTGTGTTACTGATGGTTGGCTTTGTTACTTTGGTCCCAGCTCTCAGCAGGTCATTCACTAGGTCCCCCCGTGTGGTTCTGGGATTTTTGCTCACCGTTCTTGTGATCATTTTGACCCCACGGGGTGAGATCTTGCGTGGAGCCCCAGATCGAGGGAGATTATCAGTGGTCTTGTATGTCTTCCATTTCCTAATAATTGCTCCCACAGTTGATTTCTTCAAACCAAGCTGCTTACCTATTGCAGATTCAGTCTTCCCAGCCTGGTGCAGGTCTACAATTTTGTTTTTGGTGTCCTTTGACAGCTCTTTGGTCTTGGCCATTGTGAAGTTTGGAGTGTGACTGTTTGAGGTTGTGGACAGGTGTCTTTTATACTGATAACAAGTTCAAACAGGTGCCATTAATACAGGTAACGAGTGGAGGACAGAGGAGCCTCTTAAATAAGAAGTTACAGGTCTGTGAGAGCCAGAAATCTTGCTTGTTTGTAGGTGACCAAATACTTATTTTCCACCATAATTTGCAAATAAATTCATTAAAAATCCTACAATGGGATTTTCTGGATTTTTTTTTCTCAATTTGTCTGTCATAGTTGACGTGTACCTATGATGAAAATTACAGGCCTCTCTCATCTTATAAAGGGGGAGAACTTGCACAATTGGTGGCTGACTAAATACTTTTTTGCCCCACTGTATATAATAAAGGCAACATCTGAGGAATTCAAGAAAACTAACCATCAAGCAAGGTTATAGGAAGAGGAACATTCTAGGGGAGAGAGGGTTATTAACCAATCAAAACAGGACCACAAGACAGAGTTTCAAGGCTGATGTGTGTGTAGTTGTATAAATACTTTATGAAAAGGTGTGAAAGTTGGCACAGTCCATTTGGTCACAGACAAAGGCTTCTTCTTCGTGGCTTCTTAACTCTTCATCTCCTCTGTAAGGGGAATCCATAATAGCCTGTGTGAGTGGCTAGGGCCCTCTAGAGGCTTCTACTGGTAGTGCACTGAGCACCCTGGTATTACACACTGTACTGTCCCCAGTCTCTGTGCTACTGGCTTACTTGGTCATTCACACTCTAATGTTGTGTCACTAAAGCAAAGTCACACTTGATGAAGCCACACATATATCACATGCATTTAGCCGATCGTCCAATTCAACACTGGGAGGAATCTCAAGCTCACTGATTGGTATCAAATACATGGCTTTCTGTGATGGAGAGGGCAGGGGGTCTCTGGTCTCTGTGATGGAGAGGGCAGGGGGTCTCTGGTCTCTGTGATGGAGAGGGCAGAGGGTCTCTGGTCTCTGTGATGGAGAGGGCAGAGGGTCTCTCACTCATATTGTAATTAATTATAGATCATATTTTATCGAAATCTGGAAACACTGGATAGTTACTTTAAATATTTTTTTTTATATAGAAGACTAGTCGAAAATGACAATGTAAATTACAAGGATGACGAAGGTGATGATGATGATGATGATGATGACTATTTGGCTATTTTTACTATCATTATTTATTATCATACCAACGAATATCAATGAATAACCTAAATATTGAGCCATCGATATAGCGTTTTTACAATTTGAGTGGAAAGTCTAACTGTAGCAAATAGCCTGATTGTGCAATAAATAATATATTTTTTAAACAACCTAATGGGTTATAAAAGTAACCTAAATAAAATATACATTTAAACATGTAGCCTACAAGTAAGCAAATTTAGCAGGTGGATTTCTCACTTACCAGTCCTATAGGAGACGGCTTAGTGGACTTACACATAGGAGTGTAAGTGGCCCCATACTGTTTCCAATCCATTAAATATTTTGAGGAGGAGTTGTTGTTTTTTTTACAGCTGGGTTTCTTTCTTGTCGAGACGGAGAAAAGCGGATCCATTAATTGGTATAACACAAGTGAGAGAGAGAGAGAGGGAGAGGGAGAGGGACAGAGAATATAATGGGTTATAAAGGTTTAACACAGCCTCAGTAGCCTTCTCGAGCGTAAGAGGGTGATTGATAGAGAGAGAGAGAGAGAGAGAGAGAGAGAGAGAGAGAGAGAGAGAGAGAGAGAGAGAGAGAGAGAGAGAGAGAGAGAGAGAGAGAGAGAGAGAGAGAGAGAGAGAGAGAGAGAGAGAGAGAGAGAGAGAGAGAGAGAGCGAGAGAGAGAGAGGCAGGGGAGGTAGAAACAGAGATGCACTTTCTCCTTTACTGTGATAAATATTCCTCACAAAGAGATTCATTATTCACAGAAATGACTACATTTATTCTAAATTTTAACTTATTAAACCCAGAGTAAAAACTAAAAATACTAATGGGTGAAGGAGCAATGGCTCCTCTTGCAGCCAAATATGTATTTGCCTGCCATAGCCTGAGGGACACTGAATAATTAGCCATTCTTGTGATTTTCCTATTCATTGTAAATGTTGTGGGCCTATGTAGCCAAGTATCTATGATAATATGCTATCCATGTGCGTTTCTTTCGCCTTTATCTTAATCTGTTACCCAGTAAACAGCACCCTACTGACAAAAAGCTCTAAAATGATGCCGAATGATAATTATTTTCCTGACACTGGTCAAAGACCCAAACAAGACATCTTTGAATATAGCCAAAGGGAACGTGATAACATAATTATATCAGAGTCCCTTTTTGACATGCCGGGGGGTAAATTCTGACCTCTCGAAAGAACTGTTAAACGTATCTAAGCGCCAGACGAGAATGCACCAACATATAGTCACTCTTAGTGATTATGTGCGTCAAGGCGTTATTCCACGGGGACTCAGGTGGCAAAAATAACCATCATTGGGACAGCGCACAGATGATTTCTGTGAGCGCTGGTGTGCCATCCTGAACAAATGCTCTATTGATTTAATGACATTAATTGTTGACCAGTTGAAAAATGATTTTATTGAAATGGATACCACGATTGAAGAGAAACGCACAGCTCTGCAAAGAGCTGTTAATGATGATGGCATATTCAATGAATTGATGAAAACTAACCAAGCGCTCCAGGACAAGTTGTCTATAGAATTAAAGGAGCTTAAAATCAAGAAATTCAACCAAGACAAAAAAGACAAGGCCGAGGACAAAGTCTACTTCTGGAGAAACCCTGACAAAAGAAGTCCTCCTCCTCCTCTCCATGACAGACGCAGGAGGGGGGCCGCTAACTTCTATCCACTCCCGTCTGTCCAACGCTCTACAACTATCGCCTCATCCGCTTCCAGCGCCAGTTTTTTATCCAAGGAGAGACTGGGTCGACGGAAGCGCGGAGGTGGCCGCGGTCACGTGTACCGACGAGATGCCGTACACGACGGGTTAAGAAGAAAAGACAACCAGAGGCAGAGGGGGCCGTTCACACGGTCCCAGAACCCACGGGACTGAGTGTCTTTAATTTATCAAGCAAGAGATTGAGTCCTGCCCATGTCTCCTTGCTTAATAAAGGGTTCTCTTTTGTGCCTACAACTCAGTGCAACGATTTCGATGTTAATGTAGACATGTTTAAGTTTTTTTTTTAGAAACTTCCGTTTAAGGGAATACTTCATTTCCCCTAATCGTGATATTTAAACTGCACATGTAGGTGGCTCACCTGCACATATTCCGACTCCTTTCAGAAGTAAGAGTTATTTTGTACCTCCAGCCAATCGCAATCACTCTATTGAGACATATTGCAGACTCGTTGAAAAATATGTTGGTAATCTCCTTAAGAACAAACAGGAGTACATATCTTTTCAAAATTTACCCAAGGATGAAAAACAAGCTTTGCTTGATTTACAATCCGATACGTCAGTTCTTACCCGCCCTGCTGATAAGGGTTGTACTCATGGATAGGACAGTTTATGTAAATGAGTGTCATAGACAACCGCTTGACAACACCTTTTACAAGAAACTCAGAAGTGACCCCACTTCCCAATTTCAGAACAACTCCTTTTCTGTCCTAGATGGGTATTTAAGTTCTGGTCAAATCACTAAAAAAAGAACACGATATTTTGGCTATTCAACACCCTAAATTGGTACTTTCTATACTTTGCGGAAATTACACAAGAATGTTACAAAACCTCCAGGGTGCCCTATTGTAGTGGGCATTGATGCAATAACAGCCCCTTTATCGACCTATGTTGACTTTTTTATTAGATCTCTCGCAGAACAGCTCCCCTCCTTTCTAAAGGACACCAGCAGTATGATTTCTATTATTGAATCTCTTGATCCTCTCCCTGATAATACCTTGTTAATTACTTTTGATGTTGAGTCGTTATACACGAATATTCCACACGAGGGCGGTATTGAAGCCATGGAACATTTTCTTCTACAACGTGACCCTAATGAACTACCTTCCAGTGCATGCATTATAACATTGGCTGAAATAGTACTCACACACAACTACTTCATGTTTCTAAATGATTTCTTTATTCAGACGAAGGGTACAGCTATGGGATCCCCTATGGCTCCTAACTATGCTAATTTGTATGTGGTGTACATTGAGAAACAGTCAATTTTCAATCCTCTCAAAAATGTTTTCTTGCCTAACATTATTATTTGGAAACCGTACATTGATGATATTTTTGTTCTATGGGGGGGGGGTGATTCGAAACAGCTCCAGGCATTCCATGCTTTTCTTAACTCTTGTTCTGAGCACCTGAGATTTACTATGCAATCTGACATAGGTCAAATCAGTTTCCTTGATCTTCTGATTTTGTGTGAGGATAATACACTCATCTTTACATGAAACCTACTGATCGTAACAGTTTGTTGAGGGCTGATAGTTGTCACCCGCTTTCTTTGAAAAACAGTTTGCCCTACAGCCAATTCTGTCGAATCAAAATAATTTGTAAAAAACAATCAGATTTCGACCGTAATATGGCTGAGACGCAAAGAAAATTCAAGGAGAGGGGGTACAAAAATGGTCAGATTAATACTGCCATTGAGAAAATTCAAAACAGATCGAGACCTGATCTCTTTCAAGGACAGTCTCGCAAAAAGAAGCATTCTTGCGTTCTAACTACACGCTATTCAAAGTGCTCTGAACAAATTAAGGGAATCGTTCACAAATATTGGCACATTCTAAGATCCGATGACAGTATTGGTAATGTATTTTCAGACCCTCCCTTGGTTGTATTCTCGCGGGGCAGAAATCTCAGAGATCAATTGGTAAACTCTGATTTACCACCCCTAAATATCCCTGCACAAAGTCTATTTGCGCCTCTACCGGATGGAAACTATAAGTGTAACGGCTGTGCTCAATGCAATGGAACTTACAAATGTAGATCCTTCAAACACCCCCAAACAGGGAAACAGATCCCAATCAAAGGTGTTATTACGTGCTCCACTAAGGCAGTTATTTATCTTATAACTTGTCCTTGTGGTAAAAATGATGTGGGTAAAACAAAGCGCGAATTAAAAGTACGAATCTCGGAGCATCGTAGCACCATTAGGGGGAAAAACTCGACATACCCAGTCGCTGCCCACTTTTAGGAAGAAAACCACTCGATTTCTTCCCTACGTTATATCGGCATCGAAAAGGTCACCCTCCCTAGGACCACCCTAGGAGAGGGGGTGTACTCGACAACTTATTGATAAAACGAGAGGCTGCCTGGATCTTTAATGTAAAGACCCTTGCTCCCTTCGGTCTCAACGTAGACTTTGATTTGAAGCCATTCTTGTGATTTTGCTATTAATTGTAAATGTTGTGGGCCTATGTAGCCAAGTAACTATGATCATATGCTATCCATGTTTTTTAAATGTTGTTTTTATCTGTGAATTGGACAATGCTATTAGGCCACACCCGGCCATGATTACAGACACCTGCGTTTGTCCTTTGACACTATATAAACTAGTGACCCGCAGTGTTTGTCATTATACTCTGATGAAGACAGCTTGTCTGTCGAAACGTTGGTTATCAGGATATTAAATTATTGCATCTGAGCTCCTAGAGTGTGCGGCTTTCCTTTTCTTTTCCAAGTGTTTTACGCCGTCAGCCAGCACCTCGCCTAAATAGGTGTGCGTTTCTTTCGCCTTTACCGGACACTGAATAATAACATCTGCATAGTAAATAGTAACTTACTTATTATTATTGTTATTGCTATTATTGTCATTACCATTATTATTGTTGTTTATCATTCCAAATAGTAGTGGTATGGGTGGTAATGGTAATGATGGCAGTTTAATGGTAGTAGTGGTAGTAATTATATAATGGTGAAGATGACCGTTATTTAGTTATAAGTTAGTAATAGTTTCATTTAGTTAGATTTGTCTATTTATTATATTTCTATAATTGACTGTTACCATTTTGTTGTTATTTATTACCATTTTGTATTATATTTGTTATTGTTTGGCAATATTGAGGCAATGTTTTTCATGCAGAGAGAGAGAGAGAGAGAGAGTTTGAGTTATAAATCATCTTTATTGGGTCTGGGAGCCCACCACACAATAAATACTCATACAAAACCGTAGTTACACATCAATTAAAAACACAACTCCAATTCCTCCTCCACAATAACAAAACACAACAGCCTCTGAATACCCCATATACTCATAAACAGATCAATATTGTTGACAAGTTTATAATAGGCAAACTCAACCCTTATTCTCGCTGCCACTAACACAAAATTAAGCAACACAACTACACTTTTTTGGCTAAACCTGTACTTTGGCCCAAATATATACAGTTGGGAAGAGAAAACCTCTAGTCTTCATCCCATCTCTGCCGCACTGAAGCCCCCCTGGTAACCGTGGAGCGGAACCCATCTGAAGCTCCTGAGTGGCGCAGTGGTCTAAGGCACTGCATCGCAGTGCTAACTGTGCCACTAGATCCTGGTTCGAATCCAGGCTCTGTCGCAGCCGGCCGCGACCGGGAGACTCATGGGCGGCGCACAATTGGCCCAGCGTCGTCCAGGGTAGGGGAGGGAATGGCCGGCAGGGATGTAGCTCAGTTGATAGAGCATGGCGTTTGCAACGCCAGGGTTGTGGATTCAATTCCCACGGGGGGCCAGTATAAAAAAATAAAAAATAAAAAAATGTATTCACTAACTGTAAGTCGCTCTGGATAAGAGCGTCTGCTAAATGACTTAAATGTAAAAATGTAAATGTAAGCTCCTGAGTGGCGCAGTGGTCTAAGGCACTGCATCGCAGTGCTAACTGTGCCACTAGAGATCCTGGTTCGAATCCAGGCTCTGTCGCAGCCGGCCGCGACCGGAAGACTCATGGGCGGCGCACAATTGGCCCAGCGTCATCCAGGGTAGGGGAGGGAATGGCCGGCAGGGATGTAGCTCAGTTGATAGAGCATGGGGTTTGCAACGCCAGGGTTGTGGGTTCGATTCCCACGGGGGGCCAGTATAAAAAAAAAGATGTATTCACTAACTGTAAGTCGCTCTGGATAAGAGTCTGCTAAATGACTAAAATGTAAATTAAGCTGGCCTGCCCACAGCGCTTCACTCTTTCCCCAATTGACTCTAGCAGAGGACGCCCCCTCATACACCTTTAAAGTGTTTGAGAGAACCTTAACATCCTAGAAATCCACAGCATGTTGACGCATTTCACTGTCATCAGTGGTCACCTTCCCATCAGGGAGACGAAGGCAGACCATCTGTTTACGTTGCAATGTCGACTGTCCTAGTTTTTTTTTTTTTAAGCACTAGGCGCATCCATATCCTTGAGGGAAGCGAAACGAGACCTAATCAAGGCACCCTTCACTCTTTCATGCAGAAACAACCTCAGTTCATGTTTCTTGTCCTGTAAGTTCATGACTAGTCCGGGGTCATTCTGATTGAGCAACTTTAATTCAATAGATTTGATGTCCTGTTCAAAGGCCCTGATAGTCTCTTTAACTTCAATTCGAGACAGAGCAGTATACTGTTGACAAAATAATCGTATTTGGGCCTTCCCAACCTCCCACCATTGTCTCAAGGACTCAAAATTCCCTTTTGTAACCCTCCATTTTTCCCAAAACAACAAAAACCTTTCACAAAACATGACATCATGTAACAATTTAACATTAAAATAACAATAAGATGATGACCTTCGTGGACAAGTGAATATCAACAGTGACAATATGGTGATCAGAGAAACCCACAGGAGTAATGTCACACCTTCCAACCCTACTACAGTATTGCTCAGATACATACAACCTGTCTAACCTTGATGCACTGACATGACCTTCATTAACCTTTAGCCATGTGTACTGCCTAACTTTTGCATTCCTTACTCTCCACACATCAGAAAGCTCAAACTCAGTTAACAGACCAGAGAGGCAAGTGGCTGACCGCAGGTGAGTTTCTTCAGGGGTGCGATCAACAGTAAAATCCACTGTACAGTTCCAGTCCCCCCCTAAAACCATACACCCCTCTTGGTCACACTGTCTTAAGGTTTCCTTTATTTTATCAAAACCAACAATACGCTCTGTACCCTCATTAGGAGCATAAACATTCACAAAAAAAAAAAAACACACATAACATCCACCTGTTGTAGATACCACAGTCACCCCTAAGCCTGAAGAAAACAAGATTGCCACCCCAGCACTGAAATTAGTATCATGACTGAGTATATGCTGCCCCTCCCACCACATACCCCAGTAAACCTCATTTTCCTCATCACTATGTGTCTCCTGTAGGAAAACTACATTAAGCCTTTTCTGTTTTATTACTTCTAATACCCAAGCCCTCTTATTCCTGTCCCTTCCTCCATTAATATTGAGAGAACCTACCCTTAGTACCTCCATATAGGAAATAAAAAGGAAAAGCAGAAGATACCACAGAAAAACCAGACAAAGAGCATAGAACACCCTATGAGGCATAATCATCATCATTATTTAAATTTTCTCTTAACCTGACCACGTTTCCCACCACCTTTTGCTGCTGCAACAGCAGTAACACATTTCCTCAAGCGAAACCGCTTCTTCTCACTCACCTGGTCTAACCCCACCGTCTTCTGTAACATCACAGCTGACCTCACAAACTTATCAACATCAAAATAATCTGCCAATTTGACAGATTTCCCAAAAGTCTGATCCAGAAACCCATTTACCTCCTCTAGATCGCAAATTGAGTCCTCACCAGCTGATATCGTATCGAGAGATATCCATATCCTTCTCCTGATCCTCCTCAACGGAGGCCACAGACCACTGACTCCCCTCTACCACATCCCTTTCAACACTCCCCACTTGCACCCCATCACTCGTACCAGGCATCTCCTCCACTACCTGGGAGACTAGCCCCACCTGAACCCCATTACTCGTAGTGGGCATCTCCTCCACTACCTGGGAGACTAGCCCCACCTGAACCCCATTACTTGTAGTGGGCATCTCCTCCACTACCTGGGAACCTAGCTCCACATGAACCATCTCCTTTAACCCATTACTTGTAGTGGGCATCTCCTCCACTACCTGGGAGATTAGCTCCACATGTACCCCCTCCTGTACCACAGCACTCGTACTGGGCACCTCCTCACCAGTCTGAGGAAATGGCCCTTCAGATCCATCCTTACCTTCTACAACAATATTTTTCTGCTGCATAACATTTCCCTCTGGTACAAGTTGCAACTCTGTGCCCTCTACATGGACAACTTGTTCCTCAGCAACAGATGCTTGTGGCTGCTCTACCACTGTCAGCCCACCTCTTCCTACATCAGTGGGCCCAGGCGTTACGAGGACCACCTGCGCCCCTCCCTCTGCCTTCTCCCTTTTCGGGCAAGCATGTCGCTTATGACCAACATCCCCACACTCAAAACACAGTTGACTACCCGTACTAGCATAAGCCATATACAGTCTATTGTCATACTTGACTTTAAACGATAACTCCAAAGTCTGCTCCGGTGAGTCCAAAAACATAAACACCTGTCGTCGAAACGACATAACCTGTTTCAACGACGGGTGTTTGCAACCCAACGGGACAACCTTAATTGAACTTGCAAACTTCCCAAAGCGCAATAACTCGCGCTCCAATAGCTCATTTGGAATAAACGGCAGTACATTTGAAATCGTTACCCTTGTTGACGGAGAAAAAAGCGGCATAACTTGAATAAACATTCCTTTAAGAAGTACGCCATGCTCAACCATACGATCAACAAGGCGCTCTTCTTTAAGAAATACCACCACCGCTTTATTCATCCGTGACGCATAAGCAACATTCTCATATCCTACCTTCTCTCCTACGGCGACCAGAAACTCCTCCACCCTGACAGTAGCTTCAGTAACACACCTAAAGCCGTGCCGAAGTGACAGGGACGGCGTCCCCATTCGGGCCGCCATCCCCACCAAAATCAGGGTCATTTCGACACGAAAAACAATATACTTAATTCTACCACAACAAAGAAATAGAAATAATAACCTTAATCATGCATAGAAGAAAAAAGGATATCACCAAGAAAAGGAAAACCCAGGATATCTAACTCTACACAACACTCGCACTTAGCACTTACTCAAACAATTCCCAGCATGCACCAAACACTCCCAGCATGGAGGGAGAGAGAGACAGAGAGAGAGAGAGAGATTTTTCACAATTTCATAGTATTATTTCAACCTCATATTGTGGAAATATAACACACAGGAAAATCACATTTTCGCCAAAGATGCAGGTTTTGTTTTGTTATATTTTTTATTGAACGTTCTGAGAGTATGTTTTTGTTTATTATTATTTTTTAGCCAGGAGCAGCTGCCTTCTTGGCCAGGTATCCCTTGGAAAAAACTCAGGTTGGCATTTATTGTCATGAAGGCAGCTCTGCAGAGTGGTCACTAGCTGGCACAGCCACAAAGTCATAAAATCGGATTGTTATATATATATCTTTGCGTGATTTCCTGGATATAAATGGATATAAAACGTTGTTTCCTGAGGTTTCAAATGCTTTGACTATCAGCCAGAAACTGCCATAACATATTTCGTCAGCCTTGATACATAAGCTACTGCTGTTTTATAGTTATTTTCTTCAAGTGAAACAAGGTCAGGTGGTTTTCAGATGATCACATCTGTATTACTTAACATTATACATTTGTTTTTTCTTTGAATAAAATTAAACATGTTTTTAAAACGAATCTATTGTCGTGAGAATTGTGAATAGTTGTATTTCTGTTATGAAATTGTCTTCAGTATTTCTAGTCTTTCATTCTGTGTTTACTTCCAATTGAAGCAAAAGTGTTCTGGTTAGATTTTGCATTGACATAATGAACCCATATTATTTTATGCTCAACGTAATCTATAAAAAAAATGTTTAGAAAAAAAAAAAAAAAAAAAAATAACATTTGTAAAGTGGTTGTCCCACTGGCTATCATAAGGTAAATGCACCAATTTGTAAGTCGCTCTGGATAACAGCGTCTGCTAAATGACGTAAATGTAAATGTAATGTAAATGTAAGCTGTGTAAATGATTGCTTTCAGGGTTTATTCATAAAGTGATTGCGCTGTCACATTGTTAGACATAATAATCTATGCCATACAATGCATTGCTCTTGAATAAACATCAATCATTTGATGTCTTGTGTTGTTGTAATTTTCATGGAGATATTTTTACTATTATTATTTATTATCATACCAACGAATATCAATGAATAACCTAAATATTGAGCCATCGATATAGCGTTTTTACAATTTGAGTGGATTCTAAATGTAGCATACATGATGCCATGTTTCTTTGCGAGAAAATAGAGAGAGAGAGAGAGAGAGCGAGCGAGCGAGCGAGCGAGAGAGAGAGAGAGAGAGAGAGAGAGAGAAAGAGAGAGAGAGAGAGAGAGAGAGAGAGAGAGAGAGAGAGAGAGTATAAAGTAGGCAAGATGTGTTTTAGCCTCATAAATTCATCATGAATTCCACTCAGATGTTCAACCGCTCGGGTCCATGCGATGCACATACTTTTGACAACGGAACGGAAGAAGACCACCACAACTTCGACCTTGGAAGCTGCCTTTTTTTGTTCATATTGCCATATGATGCGGTAGTTAATGTGCTTGCTTTTGTTTTTTCAATACTCACAAGCATCTCTTTGGCTGTGAACGGATTCACTTTGTTGGGACTGAGACACTCGGAGGACCTGTCTTGGGAGCCATGCTACGCCCTGCTGAAGAACTTGATTCTGAGTGACATGGTGCAAACCATCAATTTGGGCCCCTTTGTGACCCACTGCTTACTGCAGAGAAGCACAATGAACTTTGACACCTTGTGCCTCCTCCAGTATTTCACCGGCAGCGTCTGCATCTTCAGCAGCCTCATCACCATCACCTGCATGGCCATTGAGCGCTACCTGTATGTGTGCCATGCCCTCCACTACCTGTCCATCATCACCCCACTGCGCCTTCGCCTCACGGTCGGCCTCACCTGGGTCTTGTCCATCAGCGTTGGCTGCATTAACGTCACCCTGCTACACCAGGGGAAGGGGGAGTATGGTACAGCAACCTCTGGACTCATATGTGAGCCTGACATCGTGGAACAGCACATGGGCTTCCCCAGGGTAGCGGCTATCACCCGCAAGCTGGTGGGCTTCATCCTCACCCTGCTCTGCCTCCTCAGCTACTTCTTTGCCTATGTGCGGATTCACCAGAACGCCCGCGACGCTGTGGTGCCCTTCAACATGGTGAACAAGCGGGCACGCAACACTGTGCTGTTCTACGGTGGGATGCTGTTCCTGCAGCTACTCCCTATGTTCCTTAAGATCACCTCAGATGCTCTGTGGGAGCTGGAGGGCACAGGGGCCATGATGGCCCCCCTGACTGCCCCCTCTGGGGCTGGGCCCTCACTGTCAACTGGAACTGTGCACATCTCTCTTCTAATTATCATAATCATAACACCCTGTATCAATCCAATAATCTATGGCATTTGTCATTGGGAGGTGCGTCAGGCACTGTTCAGACTCTTCTGGTGGAAGGGCGAACGCCCTGAGCTGGAGCTGGAGCTTGAAAGGATGTAGGTGAGGTCACAGCACAGGGCAGGTGTGTTTGAGTGAGGCAGGGGAGAGCTGGGAGAGGGGTCTCCCAGATATGGCAGCTGAGGAGAGGAACGATGAGATGCATTCAATTTGGAAGGAGACAGAAACAGAAACTTGGGAAGGGAATTTACAGTAAGGACACATAGTACATTAAGTACCAAAGTACAGTAAGGAACAAAGTACAGTAAGGACCAAAAGGACCACTTTTATAATATTATACTGTAATTATCTGTACCATTAATTTATAGTAGGCCAATGTGTGCTATTTGACCAAGCTTCAAAGCTGTGATTGTTTTCAATTAAAATAGTCAAAAATAAACTAAAAGAGCTTCTTAGCAAAAAGCCATTTCTCAAACAAGAATTTTGCTCGGACTTGTCTGGGAGTGGAGTGGGGAGGGGAAAACTGAAAACTAGCTGTTATTGTCAGAGAGGTTCAGAATATGTTCGCTTATGCTTATGTGATACTTGTTACCGTTCCTGCCCCTCGCACCTCACCATGTGCGCGTGTATCTGTCAGTATGGCTGGCCGTGTGTCGTGTATCTGTCAGTATGGCTGGCCGTGTGTCGTGTAGCTGTCAGTATGGCTGGCCGTGTGTCGTGTATCTGTCAGTATGGCTGGCCGTGTGTTGTGTTTGGAGGGCACTTTCATTACCGTGTCCTCTCTTGTATTCTCCCTTCGGCCTGCACCGTCGTCATCATGCCCTTTAATTAGGCGACGGCCAGTGGTCTCACAGTAGTGTTTGGGGTTTTCATTGTTAGTATCCAGGAATATCAAGCCCACCTGACCTGAGGCGGCCCCGGGTGTTTTTTTCACCCTTATCACTCGGGGCCTCTTCCTCTATCCAGTCACAGTAACCTCTGTAGGTCAATTGGTAAAGCATGGTGCTTGTAACGCCAGGGTAGTGGGTTCGATCCCCGGGACCACCCATACGTAAAAATGTATGCACGCATGACAGTAAGTCACTTTGAACAAAGGCGTCTGCTAAATATTATATGTTTTATTGGTCTATTGCTTATATTGTCTTATTGGTCAGCTTTGACTATCAGCCAGAAACTGGCATAACATATTTCGTCAGCCTTGATACATAAGCTACTGCTGTTTTATAGTTATTTTCCTCCTTTTCATGGTGATGAGTGTCACTGGATTTTGCAGGATAATGGATAATTGGCTATTAACAAATTGGCTGCAGTGGTTCACATTGCAATCAATACCCTGTTTTCTGCTAGAAATTAGGAATCATTTGACCTGCTGCTATTTTCCATATTTCCCTTCCTTCTTTTGTAGTATTTTTTTTAGTGGGTAGAACAGCTTTAATACTACAGATAGATTGTAACTTCTATCAATATAATTGTCTGCATCACTTCCAATCCCCCATATGTTTTTTTTTGCAAATATATACACTAGCGGTAAAACGTTTTAGAACACCTACTCATTCAACGGTTTTTCATTATTTTTACTATTTTATACATTATAGAATAATAGTGAAGACATCAAAACTATGAAATAACATATACGGAATCATGTAGTAACCAAAAAAGTGTTAAACAAATCAAAATATATTTTATATTTGAGATTCTTCAAATAGCCACCATTTGCCTTGATGACAGCTTTGCACACTCTTGGCATTCTCTCAACCAGCTTCATGAGGTAGACACCTGAAATGCATTTCAATTAACAGGTGTGCCTTCTTAAAAGTTAATTTGTGGAATTTCTTTCCTTCTTAATGCATTTGATCAAATCACTTGTGTTGTGACAAGGCGTGTGTGTGTGTGTGTGGGGGGGGGGGGGGGGGGGGGGCAGTCAATACGGAAAATGTCAAGAACTTTGAACGTTTCAGTGAAGTGCAGTCGCAAAAACCATCAAGCGCTATGATGAAACTGGTTCTAATGAGGACTACCACAGGTATGGAAGACCCAGAGTTACCTATGCTGCAGAGGATAAGTTCATTAGAGTTACCAGCCTCAGAAATTGCAGCCCAAATAAATGCTTCACAGAGTTCAAGTAACAGACACATCTCAACATCAACTGTTCAGAGGAGACTGTGTGAAACAGGCCTTCAAGGTCGAATTGCTGCAATGAAACCACTACTAAAGGACACCAATAACAAGAAGAGACCTGTTTGGGCCAAGAAACACGAGCAATGTACATTAGACCGGTGGACATTTGTCCTCTGGTCTGGAGTCTAAATTGGAGATTTTTGGTTCCAACCGGCATGTCTTTGTGAAACGTGGTGTGGGTGAACGGATGATCTGTATATGTGTATTTCCCACCGTAAAGCGTGGAGGAGGAGGTGCTATGGTGTTGGGGTGCTTTGCTGGTGACACTGTCTGTGATTTATTTAGAATTCAAGCCACACATAACCAGCATGGCTACCACATCATTCTGCAGCGATACGCCATGCCATCTGGTTTGGGTTAGTGGGACTGTCATTTGTTTTTCAACAGGACAATGACCCAACACACCTCCAGGCTGTGTAAGGGCATTTTTACCAAGAAGGAGAGTGATGGAGTGCTGCATCAGATGACCTGGCCTCCACAATCCCCCGACCTCAACCAACCAAATTGAGATGGTTTGGGATGAGTCGGACCGCAGAGTGAAGGAAAGGCAGCCAACAAGTGCTCAGCATATGTGGGGACTCTTTCAAGACGGTTGGAAAAGCATTCCAGGTGAAGCTGGTTGAGAGAATGCCAAGAGTGTGCAAAGCTGTCATCAAGGCAAAGGGTGGCTATTTGAAGAATCTTAAATACTACATGATTCCATATGTGTTATTTCATAGTTTTGATGTCTTCACTATTATTCTACCATGTAGAAAATAGTAAAAATGAAGTAAAACCCTTGAATGAGTAGGTGTTCTAAAACTTTGGACCAGTATTGTATATATACATATACATACAGTGGGGAGAACAAGTATTTGATACACTGCCGATTTTGCAGGTTTTCCTACTTACAAAGCATGTAGAGGTCTGTAATTTTTTTTATCATAGGTACAGTTCAACTGTGAGAGGTGGAATATGAAACAAAAATCCAGAAAATCACATTGTATGATTTTTAAGTAATTAATTTGCATTTTATTGCATGACATAAGTATTTGATCACCTACCAACCAGTAAGAATTCCGGCTCTCACAGACCTTTTAGTTTTTCTTTAAGAAGCCCTCCTGTTCTCCACTCATTACCTGTATTAACTGCACCTGTTTGAACTCGTTACCTGTATAAAAGACACCTGTCCACACACTCAATCAAACAGACTCCAACCTCTCCACAATGGCCAAGACCAGAGAGCGGTGTAAGGACATCAGGGATAAAATTGTAGACCTGCACAAGGCTGGGATGGGCTACAGGACAATAGGCAAGCAGCTTGGTGAGAAGGCAACAACTGTTGGCGCAATTATTAGAAAATGGAAGAAGTTCAAGATGACGGTCAATCACCCTCGGTCTGGGGCTCCATGCAAGATCTCACCTCGTGGGGCATCAATGATCATGAGGAAGGTGAGGGATCAGCCCAGAACTACACGGCAGGACCTGGTCAATGACCTGAAGAGAGCTGGGACCACAGTCTCAAAGAAAACCATTAGTAACACACTACGCCGTCATGGATTAAAATCCTGCAGCGCACGCAAGGTCCCCCTGCTCAAGCCAGCGCATGTCCAGGACCGTCTGAAGTTTGCCCATGACCATCTGGATGATCCAGAGGAGGAATGGGAGATGGTCATGTGGTCTGATGAGACAAAAATAGAGCTTTTTGGTCTAAACTCCACTCGCCGTGTTTGGAGGAAGAAGAAGGATAAGTATAACCCCAAGAACACCATCCCAACCGTGAAGCATGGAGGTGGAAACATCATTCTTTGGGGATGCTTTTCTGCATAGGGGACAGGACGACTGCACCATATTGAGGGGAGGATGGATGGGGCCATGTATCGCGAGATCTTGGCCAACAACCTCCTTCCCTCAGTAAGAGCATTGAAGATGTGTCGTGGCTGGGTCTTCCAGTATGACAACGACCCGAAACACACAGCCAGGGCAACTGAGGAGTGGCTCCGTAAGAAGCATCTCAAGGTCCTGGAGTGGCCTAGCCAGTCTCCAGACCTGAACCCAATAGAACATCTTTGGAGGGAGCTGAATGTCCGTATTGCCCAGCGACAGCCCCGAAACCTGAAGGATCTGGAGAAGGTCTGTATGGAGGAGTGGGCCAAAATCCCTGCTGCAGTGTGTGCAAACCTGGTCAAGACCTACAGGAAACATATGATCTCTGTAATTGCAAACAAAGGGTTCTGTACCAAATATTAAGTTCTGCTTTTCTGATGTATCAAATACTTATGTCATGCAATAAAATGCAAATTAATTACTTAAAAATCATACAATGTGATTTTCTGGATTTTTGTTTTAGATTCCGTTTCTCACAGTTGAAGTGTACCTATGATAAAAATTACAGACCTCTACATGCTTTGTAAGTAGGAAAACCTGCAAAATCGGCAGTGTATCAAATACTTGTTCTCCCCACTGTACATACACATACATATAAATACATATACATACATATCCTTTAAAAAATATATAACTTCCTTTATTACTTTCCAACCCCATCACCTCTCCCTTAATTGGAGTAAACTAGTGAACAACAATGCTTAGGCCTCTACTTCCAGCTTATACATACTATATACATTTTATGGACACAGTCAATTTTACATTAATTCTATTTTGTTTGTTTTTACACCTGAACTTCCTCTACCCTCAACCGCTCTGATCATTTTCCTGATGTCCATCCGATTTGCCTCTACATGCCACATCCCCCAAACTGTGCTCTTTCACAAAAGTTCTCAACCTATATACTTATTATGGACACAGTATGTTTTACATGAGTTATTTTGTTGTTATTAGTTGTTATTAGTCCCAACCTTCAGCTCCATTCAACCCCTCCCATCTATTTCTTAACACCATCCATATTGGATTTCTACTTACCATATATTTTTCAACTGTACTGTGATGTTTCACAAAAGTTCTGAAACCTTCTATTCTCATTGTTTCTACAGATTGTAAATTTAAAATAAACATTGTTGCATTATTATATTATCGATCGATTGACTATGACTTTTCAGATCACCCAGTAGTGCTATCTGCAGGGTTAGCTCCAGGTAAATATTGCAATCCTTCAGTCATTCCTGGACCTGTGACCAAAAACAAGCTACAAATGGACAGTACCAAAACAAATGATCTAATGATTCTTTTTTTTCACAGCAAAATCTGCAGAGCTGGAAGATTGTATCCCCAATATAAATAACATTATATTGGTTGCAAGAATTTTGTATAATAATTTAAATGGAAAAATTGGAGATTTCAAATTTCAATCCTGCAGTCCTGCTGCATGGTGGGAGTTATTTCTCCTCCTTTCCACTCTATGTCCACCCAGTCATCTTTTCCATGGCAGGATCTTCTCATTTTGAAGTAGTCTCTTTTTTATGTAAACATAATGGAATTCTGATTAGTTATAGGCAAATGAATACACAGGCCAAAACTGTATGCTGTTTTCCTTATCAGCATAATCTAGTAGAGGTAATTTCCTTTATGCCCCATTCAACACACAGCCTAAATTATAGGCACTGAACCATTTACAGGAGAATAATAGAAGTAGCATATAGGATCCAACCCTATCGCAGAGTGAATAAATGTAGAGTGTTTGTAGACTTTAAGAAAAAAATACTAGGTGACACTTTCATCAGAACGTGCTTAAAGAAAGTCATATCACAAAGATCACAGATGACAAGGCCCACCAAGTCTATGACAATAACAAATTAATTGTAAGCACCAATTTAAAGTGTGTTTTGTCAAAATAAATCTGAAAATGTCAGTTGTTGAACATAATACTTATATTTGCCATAGCAATTATTATTTTTTATTTTTTTTATTTTTTTTCACCTTTATTTAACCAGGTAAGCCAGTTGAGAACAGGTTCTCATTTACAACTGCGACCTGGCCAAGATAAAGCAAAGCAGTGCAATAAAACAACACAGAGTTACATATGGGGTAAAAAACATAAAGTCAAAAATACAACAGAAAATATATATACAGTGTGTGCAAATGTAGCAAGTTATGGAGGTAAGGCAATAAATAGGCTATAGTGCAGAATAATTACAATATTATTAACACTGGAATGCTAGATGTGCAAGAGATTATGTGCAAATAGAGATACTGGGGTGCAAAAGAGCAAAATAAATAACAATATAGGGATGAGGTAGTTGGGTGGGCTAATTTCAGATGGGCTGTGTACAGGTGCAGTGATCGGTAAGGTGCTCTGACAACTGATGCTTAAAGTTATTGAGGGAGATAAGAGTCTCCAGCTTCAGAGATTTTTGCAATTCGTTCCAGTCATTGGCAGCAGAGAACTGGAAGGAATGGCGGCCAAAGGAGGTGTTGGCTTTGGGAATGACCAGTGAGATATACCTGCTGGAGCGCAGACTACGGGTGGGTGCTGCTATGGTGACCAATGAGCTAAGATAAGGCGGGGATTTGCCTAGCAGTGATTTATAGATGACCTGGAGCCAGTGGGTTTGACGACGAACATGTAGTGAGGACCAGCCAACAAGAGCGTACAGGTCACAGTGGTGGGTAGTGTATGGGGCTTTGGAGACAAAACGGATGGCAATGTGATAGACTACATCCAATTTGCTGAGTAGAGTGTTGGAGGCTATTTTGTAAATGACATCGCCGAAGTCAAGGATCGGTAGGATAGTCAGTTTTACGAGGGCATGTTTGGCAGCATGAGTGAAGGAGGCTTTGTTGCGAAATAGGAAGCCGATTCTAGATTTAACTTTGGATTGGAGATTCTTTATGTGAGTCTGGAAGTTGAGTTTACAGTCTAACCAGACACCTAGGTATTTGTAGTTGTCCACATACTCTAGGTCAGACCCGTCGAGAGTGGTGATTCTAGTCGGGTGGGTGATATATTATATATGCAGTTGATGAATATTCCATGTACCAACACTACACTCTAAAAATTAGGGGTTCTACAAGGGTTCTTCGAAGATCTTCAAAGTTCTTTGAAGAACCTTAGGGTTCTTGACACTGAAAATTGCACACAAAAGGTTATTCCAAGAACCCCATAGGAGGTGGGGTTCAACGAGGAACCTCCTTAGTTGGTGGGGGTTCTTGCAGGAACCTAACTGCCCAACTGAAACATTTGGATTTGAATTTGAAAGGACAGCAGGTGCAGGCACTTAACTGAAAAATATAAAGATTTTTAAGGTAAGGTTTGTCCCTTGTATGATCTAAATTGATATTGTTTTATGATGACACTCTCAATCTTTTCATATTTGTACAAATCTTTCTACAACAGAAAATGGACACAATTCAATGGATATGAAATCAACAAAGAGGTAAGAATATATACTGTAGGCTATAAGAATATGTTGAAGGCTTGCTGTATTGGGTGCAGATGACTGAACTGCTCACTGTTGTGTCTGTAGGTATACAGATGAGGAGGCATACAAAGGTATGTCAATTGGTATTGGTATGTTATGTAGATCACATTTACCATCCTCCTCTCTTACCTCTTCAATGAATATCCCATAGTTATGTGTATGAAAACCATTATTAAAACAGTTGTTTTCATTCACATTTACCACAAAAACCAAGGTATGAATACTGTCGTGTGCATGTTTTGTTAATCGTCTGTATAACTACTATTTTTTGGATTTAAAGACTTCACCCTCCCTACACCTCTGATGAATATAACAGGAAACCTGTTCGATCACCATGCACTGCAAAATCATTCTGGCTATGGATACGGAGAACATCAACACATTAACATCAACACGCCAGAGGATATACCCATTGGACTTGGGGCTCTGCTGGGAGTTTACCTCATATTTTGATTTTTTTTATTCTGCTTTGCCACTAAAATCATAATAAACACTGACAACTAAAATATTGTTTTATTGTTGTTATTGTTAAGTGTATTATTATTAATAATAATGATAATAATAATAGGGGGGGGGGGGGGGTATACAGTATTCACATACAAAGCTTTCAGCTACGTTCTTACCACTCAGAATCCAGAATGGATATGACAATAGGGCCAGCACAGGACCTAATAAACCCTTACAACGATCTACTTTTTGATATTCTTGACTTCTTATCTGGTCAACTGCTACTGTGTGTCAAGAAAGGAGCCCCAATTAGGGGTTAGTGTACTCCAGTAAAAAAGGGCAGGTTTAGAATAGAAACTATTGCCCCGGGTCCCCGTTCATAGGGGCATGAGAGACTAGTCAGTGGTAGAATTGAGTTGGTACTTTATTGGCCCAGACACACACAGACCCACAAGGTTCAGGTCACTCATGGACAGTCATTTTTTTTCTTCACATTGACACATTGTGTCTTCTAACTGTCCAAGAATAGGATCCAAAGTGTTAGGAAATATTTATTCCCATAAATACAAAGGAGGATGTCTCTCCTCATACCTCTGGCACTTTAGTCAAACATCCAGAAAAACGTTATAATGAGGTGTGTGTGCCCTTTGGAAGACTCTCTCCTTACAGAGAACCCCTGTGGTTCAAGACAAGAGCTACCCTCCCCCCTTCAGTCTGCTCTGTGCATGTCTGAAAGTAACAGAGCCAGCAGCCAAGAGAGTTTTTCACAGTATGTCATTCAATTATTACACTTATGAATGTATGTACAATTCTATTATGTATTAGATCCAGTACAATGGAATAACTAACACCTGAATTTGAATGCAGCGTGTTCCGATTCCTCCTCCTCTTTCTGTCCAGCAGGGTCAACCAAAAACACTTGGACTGATGGTTCATGCAGAAACTGGGGAAGCAATATAGAAATGTATTGATCCCTTAAATTATTTTACTATCAAATCACACATATCACAACCCTAATACCTCCTACCAAATATTTACCTAAATCAATTTTGGAAGGATTTTACTCACAATTAACTTCCAGTGGTTCTGGTCCACATTCAAGAAACTCATGACAGCATTGTAGTTATAAATAAATTCACATGCTTGCCACTAAGCCAAACAAAATGTATCAATAGTTAATCCTTTAAAACTCCACTAACATATTTTATTAGTACCTTGGGCAGGCTTTGCTTGCGCACTAAACGTCTTTCTCCATTTAGAATGACTTAGTCTGAGTAAAAGTATGCTTTAGACTAACAACAACCAGTTTAGTGGACAACATGACAACTAATGTCACAGTACCATGCAGCTGTATACGCCAACTACAAAGGACAGTTGCACGTATTTCCAAACAAATGTGGACAAAAACATAACAATAACTATTACAAACAACAGCAAGTATTGCATTGAGTGTATAAGGACGACCAGTGTACAAGCAAACGTAAGTTGCAGTGATCTTGTGCAGAGTGTTGATGGCAAAGTTGACAGATATACAGAGCATCAAGGCCCTCAGGAGCACCCATCCCTGCAGTTCTAGAAATGACATTGCCATAATCTAATATGAGAAGGATGGTCATGTGGATCAGGGTTACTTGTTAGAGAGAGAAATGTAGGAGCGTTCTATTTATGTTTGTATATAAGCAATGCACTGGGAACAATGGATTTCGCTCATTTCCAAATGTGTGACTCAACACGTTTGGCCCCGTGTGGGCAGCCCTTATCAGCCTCAAGTAGTTATGGCCCACAGTCATATATTAAACAGTAGATGGGCTGATGTCATAGGCCAACTGTACAGTTTATTTACTCTTTTAGAGGCCACCCTCAGGCAAATGAGTCCGGTACATCTGGACCAGAACCAGGTTATTCTCCAGTGATGTGACCCTCATCAAAAAACAAGTCCAGAAAATAGTGACGACTGTACTGTCACTACAACAGCATCCCCCTCTACTGTCCAGATCCCACAGCTGACTTAACATTTACCATTGCACTGAGCTGTAGTAATTCTTCATTAACATTCACACAGCTGTGAAAGTGTTTTTATCGCTGCCAACAAGATTTTTATCTTGCAAAGTCAAATTAAACCGAACTAGTTAGTAGTATACGTTTATGTACCAGGGAAAACAAGGCTTTTTGACTTGAAATGACTTACCAGAGTTACACAAAAAGCTTAGTCTTTGATATTTCAACATAGTAAGGACAAAAACGCTTTTAGACCTACAAGCTACATTGAAGCTTCAGACTATATAGTTTCTGTGGGCCAGTTGACAGATAGTTGTTTACATTAACATGGAAAAGCAAGGTCTGCAGTCCGACTGGGTAAAAGCATTAATAATGCTTTTAATAGAAGAACCTGTGTTGCTTAGTTCGTTGACTATAAACATTGCCAGATTGTTGACATGACGGTGTCTGTATCATTCAGCAATAGCAACTGTTATCTTTCTGGTGGCAAACAGACTTGCTGTCTCCAGCTGACCATTTGCTTACTGGCCACGGCAAATGTGTGTCTCTGTTATCTTATCAAAGACTACATCGTCCTTAACCACAACCGTTTTCCAAAGCGAAAAAGCAGAGTCATATAGACATTCTAAATTACTCATAAAAGGCTCAGGCCTTTGTGTGACCCTGTACAACACTCTGTCGTTCTCTGCTAACATCAAGGCGGTGACCCGATCCTGTAGGTTCATGCTCTACAACATTCGGAGAGTACGACCCTGCCTTACACAGGAAGGGGCACAGGTCCTAATCCAGGCACTTGTCATCTCCCGTCTGGATTAATGCAACTCGCTGTTGGCTGGGCTCCCTGCCTGTGCCATTAAACCCCTACAACTCATCCAGAATGCCGCAGCCCGTCTGGTGTGCAACCTTCCCAAGTTCTCTCACGTCACCCCGCTCCTCCGCACAGTCCACTGGCTTCCAGTTGAAGCTCGCATCTGCTACAAGACCATGGTGCTTGCCTACGGAGCTGTGAGGGGAACGGCACCTCCGTACCTTGAGGCTCTGATCAGTCCCTACACCCAAACGAGGGCATTGCGTTCATCCACATCTGGCCTGCTGGCCCCCCTACCTCTGCGGAAGCACAGTTCCCGCTCAGCCCAGTCAAAACTGTTCGCTGCTCTGGCACCCCAATGGTGGAACAAGCTCCCTCACGACGCCAGGACAGCGGAGTCACTCACCACCTTCCGGAGACACTTGAAACCCCACCTCTTTAAGGAATACCTGGGATAGGATAAAGCACACCCGTCGCTATGGGCGGGCCATAGGGGGCCGGGCCTGACACCCAAAAATGCTTGTGCCCCCCCCCCACTTGAGGGAATTTATTATTAAATATACGTACTGTAGGCTAATAATAATTGTGCCCTGCCCTCCCATGCATTTCATATGCCCCCCTTAAGACTGAGGTCTGGCGACGGGTCTGGGATAAAGTAATCCTTCTACCTTCCTTTACCCCACCCCAAAAAAAAACATATTGTAAAGTGGTTATCCCACTGGCTATAAGGTGAATGCACCAATTTGTAAGTCGCTCTGGATAAGAGCGTCTGCTAAATGACGTAAATGTACAATGTAAATAAAACACTTCAGGAATTCTAGTTTTCGTCAAAGACATTTACATTTTTTACATTTTTAGTCATTTAGCAGACGCTCTTATCCAGAGCGACTTACAGGAGCAATTAGGGTTAAGTGCCTTGCTCAAGGGCAAATCGACAGCTTTTTCACCTAGTCGGCTCGGGGATTAGAACCAGCGACCTTTCGGTTACTGGCACAACGCTCTTACCCACTAAGCTACCTGCCGCCCCAAGACAAAGGATTCCCTCTAAGATAGTCACACAAATGTAAGCATTTGAAAAGCCTTTATTAGTGTATTTCTTATTATTACCTTGTAAAAGTTGAATGTAGTTACAGGTGAAGATGGACCTGCTATGTTGTTGTTAGTAGTGGTCCTCTGTAGCTCAATTGGTAGAGCATGGTGCTTGTAACGCCAGGTTAGTGGGTTCGATCCCCGGGACCACCCATACTTAAAAATGTATGCACACATGACTGTAAGTTGCTTTGGATAAAAGCGTCTGCTAAATGGCATATTAGTTGTGTAGCTCTAGCATTTATTTTAAAAAATGTAAAATTGAATAATTTATAATTTATGACAAAAGAAGATTACCGCAAATACTCAGATGTGAAAGTTTACAGGTTTATTCAAGAAATTGGATGTAAGTAATCTGCAGGCTGTCCTCCATTAAAATAACGAATGGTCTTTGAAGGACTAGTAGCCTGCTTACATGAGCACACATTTGAAATAAATATACCACTGGTGAAGAATATGAGACCTGTTGAACCAAACATAAGGGCCTATGGTTGATAGGAGATGAGTGTCACTGGATATTGCAGGATAATTGATAATTGGCTATTAACAAATTGGCTGCAGTGGTTCACATTGCAATCAATACCCTGTTGCCTGCTAGAAATTAGGAATCATTTGACCTGCTGCTATTTTCCATATTTCCCTTCCTCCTCTGCAGAGCCATTGGCTACTCTCCCTAGTGTTAAAAAATATATATATATATGTATATTTTGTAGTATTTTTTTAGAGGGTAGAACAGCTTTAATACTGCAGATAGATTGTAACTTCCATCAATATAATTGTCTGCATCACTTCCAATCCCCCATATGTTTTTTTTTTGCAAATATATACACTAGCGGTCAAAAGTTTTAGAACACCTACTCATTCAACGGTTTTTCTTTATTTTTAATATTTTCTACATTGTAGAATAATAGTGAAGACATCAAAACTATGAAATAACACATACGGAATCATGTAGTAACCAAAAAAGTGATAAACAAATCAAAATATATTTTATATTTGAGATTCTTCAAATAGCCACCCTTTGCCTTGATGACAGCTTTGCACACTCTTGGCATTCTCTCAACCAGCTTCATGAGGTAGTCACCTGGAATGCATTTCAATTAACAGGTGTGCCTTCTTAAAAGTTAATTTGTGGAATTTCTTTCCTTCTTAATGCGTTTGAGCCAATCAGTTTTGTTGTGACAAGGTAGGGGGGGTATACAGAAGATAGTCCTATTTAGTAAAAGACCAAGTCCATATTACGGGAAGAACACCTCAAATAAGCAAAGAAAACGACAGTCCATCATTACTTTAACATTTACATTTTTACATTTACGTCATTTAGCAGACACTCTTATCCAGAGCGACTTACACATTGGTGCATTCACCTTATAGCCAGTGGGATAACCACTTTACAATATGTTTTTTTTGGGGGGGGGGGGGGGGGTGGGGTGGGGTAAGGGGGGGTAGAAGGATTACTTTATCCTATCCCAGGTATTCCTTAAAGAGGTGGGGTTTCAAGTGTCTCCGGAAGGTGGTGAGTGACTCCGCTGTCCTGGCATCGTGAGGGAGCTTGTTCCACCATTGGGGTGCCAGAGCAGCGAACAGTTTTGACTGGGCTGAGCGGGAACTGTGCTTCCGCAGAGGTAGGGGGGCCAGCAGCCAGAGGTGGATGAACGCAATGCCCTCGTTTGGGTGTAGGGACTGATCAGAGCCTGAAGGTACGGAGGTGCCGTTCCCCTCACAGCTCCGTAGGCAAGCACCATGGTCTTGTAGCAGATGCGAGCTTCAACTGGAAGCCAGTGGAGTGTGCGGAGGAGCGGGGTGACGTGAGAGAACTTGGGAAGGTTGAACACCTGACGGGCTGCGACATTCTGGATGAGTTGTAGGGGTTTCATGGCACAGGCAGGGAGCCCAGCCAACAGCGAGTTGCAGTAATCCAGATGGGAGATGACAAGTGCCTGGATTAGGACCTGTGCCGCTTCCTGTGTAAGGCAGGGTCGTACTCTCCGAATGTTGTAGAGCATGAACCTACAGGATCGGGTCACCGCCTTGATGTTAGCGGAGAATGACAGGGTGTTGTCCAGGGTCACGCCAAGGCTCTTCGCACTCTGGGAGGAGGACACAACGGAGTTGTCAACCGTGATGGCGATATCATGGAACGGGCAGTCCTTCCCCGGGAGAAAGAGCAGCTCCGTCTTGCCGAGGTTCAGCTTGAGGTGGTGATCCGTCATCCACACTGATATTTCTGCCAGATATGCAGATATGCGATTCGCCACCTGGTTATCAGAAGGGGGAAAGGAGAATATTAGTTGTGTGTCGTTTGCGTAGCAATGATAAGAGAGGCCATGTGAGGATATGACAGAGCCAAGTGACTTGGTGTATAGCGAGAATAGGAGAGGGCCTAGAACTGAGCCCTGGGGGACACCAGTGGTGAGAGCATGTGGTGCAGAGACAGATTCTCGTTTGGATCAAGAAGGTCATTCTGAGAGAGATAGCAAGAGAGTTGGCTAAAGACGGCACGCTCAAGAGTTTTGGAGAGAAAAGAAAGAAGGGATACTGGTCTGTAGTTGTTGACATCAGAGGGATCGAGTGTTGTTTTTTTGAGAAGGGGTGCAACTCTCACTCTCTTCAAGACAGAAGGGACATAGCCAGCGGTCAAGGATGAGTTGATGAGCGAGGTGAGGTAAGGGAGAAGGTCACCGGAGATGGTCTGGAGAAGAGAGGAGGGGATAGGGTCAAGCGGGCAGGTTGTTGGGCGGCCGGCCGTCACAAGTCGCAAGATTTTATCTGGAGAGAGAGGGGAGAAAGAAGTCAAAGCATAGGGTAGGGCAGTGTGAGCAGGACCAGCAGTGTCATTTGACTTAACAAACGAGGATCGGATGTCGTCAACCTTCTTTTCAAAATGGTTGACGAAGTCATCCACAGAGAGGGAGGAGGGGGGAGGGGGAGGAGGATTCAGCAGGGAGGAGAAGGTGGCAAAGTGCTTCCTAGGGTTAGAGGCAGATGCTTGGAATTTTGAGTGGTAGAAAGTGGGTTTAACAGCAGAGACAGATGAAGAAAATGTAGAGAGGAGGGAGTGAAAAGATGCCAGGTCCGCAGGGAGTCTAGCTGCCCGGAGCCCTGTTCTGTGAGCTCGCAATGAGTCATCAAGCCACGGAGCAGGAGGGGAGGACCGAGCCGGCCGGGAGGATAGGGGACATAGAGAGTCAAAGGATGCAGAAAGGGAGGAGAGGAGGGTTGAGGAGGCAGAATCAGGAGATTGGAGGGAAAAGGATTGAGCAGAGGGAAGAGATGATAGGATGGAAGAGGAGAGAGTAGCGGAAGAGAGAGAACGAAGGTTGCGACGGTGCATTACCATCTGAGTAGGGGCAGAGTGAGTAGTGTTGGAGGAGAGCGAGAGAGAAAAGGATACAAAGTAGTGGTCGGAGACATGGAGGGGAGTTGCAGTGAGATTAGTAGAAGAACAGCATCTAGTAAAGATGAGGTCAAGCGTATTGCCTGCCTTGTGAGTAGGGGGGGACGGTGAGAGGGTGAGGTCAAAAGAGGAGAGGAGTGGAATGAAGGAGGCAGAGAGAAATGAGTCAAAGGTAGACGTAGGGAGGTTGAAGTCACCCAGAACTGTGAGGGGTGAGCCGTCCTCAGGAAAGGAACTTATCAAGGCTTCAAGCTCATTGATGAACTCTCCAAGGGAACCTGGAGGGCGATAAATGACAAGGATGTTAAGCTTGAATGGGCTAGTGACTGTGACAGCATGGAATTCAAATGAGGAGATAGACAGATGGGTCAGGGGAAAAAGAGAGAATGTCCACTTGGGAGATTCCTGTGCCACCACCCCGCTGACCAGATGCTCTCGGGGTATGCGAGAACACATGGTCAGACGAGGAGAGAGCAGTAGGAGTAGCAGTGTTTTCAGTGGTAATCCATGTTTCCGTCAGCGCCAAGAAGTTGAGGGACTGGAGGGTAGCATAGGCTGAGATGAACTCTGCCTTGTTGGCAGCAGAACGGCAGTTCCAGAGGCTGCCTGAGACCTGGAACTCCACATGGGTGGTGCGTGCAGGGACCACCAGGTTAGAGAGGCAGCAGCCACGCGGTGTGAGGCGTTTGTATAGCCTTTGTGGAGAGGAGAGAACAGGGATAGACAGAGGCATAGTTGACAGGCTACAGAAAATGGCTACAATAATGCAAAGGAGATCGGAATGAAATGAATTAAACATCTGGGAAAGGAGAGAGCGGGGCCTCCCTCACTTACGTTTCACTGAAACACCCAAATATAACTCCCCCAACTTCCACCTCAGAAACTAAAATTGTTGTAAACTACAGCGGTTCAATGTTTTCTAGGAATAGACTCTAACTTATTTTATTCAGCTAGCTAACTTGATACAGTATTCTTCCGTGAAAATCGTCCAGGGCACCTAGTCATATAACGCCACAGCCAGCTAGCATGCCAGACTCCAACAACACGGTTTAGCACCAATACTCGGCCACAACAAACCACCAGTGTGTCAACACGCCAAGCAGATCATTCGTGTCCGTGTCTAACGTTGTGGGTTAGTCCCGACAGCTTGAGCGAGTCCGTCGTCAACTTATTCAGCCAGTTAGTTAGCTAAAATAGTTAGCATACTAGCTAGCCATTGCTCTCAGACAAAGAAGAAACCCCTCCTCCCACGGCACGAACACACAGAGAGAGCCAAGCTAACGTTAACTAGTCACCCATGTCCCGAATTCCCTTGAACGACTCTGGCTACCAGTATGTAAAAACAAAACACAAATGTAGGTTATAACTTACCCCTAGCAGCTACTGTTAGCTAGCCAAGTGCAAAGCTAGCCACTGAATTGACTCAGCCAGTTCGCGTCTGTTCGCTAGGTCGTTCAAGCTATTGTTTACTAGTAGCTATCCAGGTAGCAACAAGCTAGCTAAATTTCAAGCACAGTAGCCACTTACTACCTAACGTTAACGCTTCAGACAATGAGGTTAGAAAACAGCTGAATGGTAGGCATTATTGTATGTAATTATTGTAGGCAGCTAGCTGGCGTAATTACAGGTACTCTCAGGTGTGAAACAACTATCCACAGTTGCTAATAGTTACCAGTAGCTACCCGCCAGCTAGTCCAGGTAGAGGGTTAGCTAGCTTCGTGCTTCACCGGGCTCAGCCGAATACAATACTAACCTACAATAATTACATACAACAACCCACGATAACTACCTACAATACCTAACTACAATCTAAATACATAGTTTAAGCTTTACTCGACAAAGCCCAAACTATGTATATAAGCCATATGAGCCAAGCTTACCTCCCGCCAGAGAGAGACACAACCTCACCCGACGAGGACACAACACATAATAACATGAAGGTCAGTCTATACGGAAAATGTCAAGAACTTTGAAAGATTCTTCAAGTGCAGTCGCAAAAACCATCAAGTGCTATGATGAAACTGGTTCTCATGAGGACCGCCACAGGAATGGAAGAACCAGAGTTACCTCTGCTGCAGAGGATAAGTTCATTAGAGTTACCAGCCTCAGAAATTGCAGCCCAAATAAATGCTTCACAGAGTTCAAGTAACAGACATATCTCAACATCAACTGTTCAGAGGAGGCCTTCATGGTCAAACTGCTGCAATGAAACCACTACTAAATGACACCAATAAGAAGAAGAGACTTGTTTGGGCCAAGAAACATGAGAAATGGGCATTTGTCCAAATTTGAGGTTTTTGGTTCCAACCGCCGTGTCTTTGTGAGACGCGGTGTGGGTGAACGGATGATCTCTGTATGTGTATTTCCCACCGTAAAGCGTGGAGGAGGAGGTGTTATGGTGCTTTGCTGGTGACAGTGTCAGTGATTTATTTAGAATTCAAGGCACACATAACCAGCATGGCTACCACAGCATTCTGCAGCGATACGCCATCCCATCTGGTTTGGGCTTAGTGGGACTGTCATTTGTTTTTTAACAGGACAATGACCCAACACACCTCCAGGCTGTGTAAGGGCATTTTTACCAAGAAGGAGAGTGATGGAGTGCTGCATCAGATGACCTGGCCTCCACAATCCCCCGAACTCAACCAAATTGAGATGGTTTGAGATGAGTCAGACCGCAGGAAAGACAGCCAACAACATTTACATTTAAGTCATTTGGCAGACACTCTTATCCAGAGCGACTTACAGTTAGTGAGTGCATACATTTTTTATACTGGTCCCTGTGGGACACGAACCCACAACCCTGGCGTTACAAGCGCCATGCTCTACCAACTGAGCTACAGGGGACTAAGTGCTCAGCATATGTGGGAACTCTTTCAAGACAGTTGGAAAAGCATTCCAGGTGAAGCTGGTTGAGAGAATGCCAAGAGTGTGCAATCTGAAATATTACATGATTCCATATGTGTTATTTCATAGTTTTGATTATTGACTATTATTCTACCATGTGAAAAATAATAAAAATAAAGTAAAACCGTTGAATGAGTAGGTGTTCTAAAATATTTGACCGGTAGTGTATATATACATACACATACATACATACGTATAAATACATATATATATATATACACACATATCCTTTAAAACAATTATTTTTTCCTTTATTACTTTCCAACCCCATCACCTCTCCCTTAATTGGAGTAAACTAGTGAACAACAATGCTTAGGCCTCTACTTCCAGCTTATACATACTATATACATTTTATGGACACAGTCAATTTTACAATAATTCTATTTTGTTTGATTTTACTCCTGAACTTTCTCTACCCTCAACCGCACTGATCATTTTCATGATGTCCATCCGGTTTGCCTCTACATGCCACATCCCCCAAACTGTGCTCTTTCACAAAAGTTCTCAACCTATATACTTATTATGGACACAGTATGTTTTACATTAGTTATTTTGTTGTTATTAGTTGTTATTAGTCCCAACCTTCAGCTCCATTCAACACCTCCCATATATCTCTTAACACCATCCATACTGGATTTCTACTTGCCATATTTTTCTCAACTGTACTGTGATGTTTCACAAAAGTTCTGAACCCTTCTATTCTCATTGTTTCTACAGATTGTAAATTGAAAATAAACATTTTTGCATTATTACATTATCGATCGATTGACTATGACTTTTCAGATCACCCAGTAGTGCTATCTGCAGGGTTAGCTCCAGGTAAATATTGCAATCCTTCAGTCATTCCTGGACCTGTGACCAAAAAATAGCCTCAAATAGACAGTAACAAAACAAATGATTGAATGATTCTGTCTTTTCGCAGCAAAATCTGCAGAGCTGGGAAGATTGTATCCCCAATATAAATAAAAGTATATTGGTTGCAAGAATTTACTATCGGTTTCATACCGAGGTAAAGACAGATTCAGGTTGGATATTTGACGGATATTCGCCTGCAGTTTTCCTTACGTCCACAAACAGCAGTTAGGGACCGTCAACATAGTGTCAAATCTAATTTTAAAAATTTCAAAAGCTTTTTAACCATTACTCCTAAAACTTTAAAAACAGGTTCTAGCTAACCAGATGGCAGAGACACATATTGCACACACTTTTTTTGTTGATTTACATGTCGCACTATTCTAAATTATGTATTATAATTTTTAACCACACACCTCAAACAAGGTTCATAATGTACACTCAGTTGGCCTACACATTGCACAACCTTTTGTTTGGCCATTTGCATCTCAAGAGATTTTACGATTATGTTTAAAAGTTTCAAATTTCAATAGCTCCTTAGTCATATGACTTACAACCCTCAAACTACTTTCAGAATATCCACTGAGTTGCCTTATATGTAGCACAACCTTTAGTCTGTCCATTTTCATCTCACACAATTTTACATTAATTTCCAATGTTTTTCAATGTTTCTAATTTCAATAGCACCTTGGTCATGTGACCTACAACCCTCAAACTCCTTTCATAACATCCACTCACTAGCCTTATATATTGCACACTCTCTTGTTCATCCATTTTCATCAGGTGATTTTACATGAATTTTTCTATGTTTTTCATTGTTTTGAATTTCAATAGCTCTCTGGTAATGTAACCTACAACCCTCTAACTGTTGTCAGAATATCCACTGACTAGCTTTATGTATTGCACACCCTTTTGTTCGTCCATTTTCATCTTAGGTGATTTTACATGAATTTTGCCATGTTTTCCATTGTTTCAAATTTCAATAGCTCCTTGGGCATGTGACCCACAACCCTCAAACTGCTGTCAGAATATCCATTGACAAGCCTTATATATTGCACACACTTTTGTTAATCAATTTTCATCTCAGGTGATTTTGCATACATTTTTCTATATTTTCATTGTTTCGAATTTCAATAGCTCTCTGGTTTGTCTATTGTCATCTCACACGATTTAACATACATTTTTCAAACAAAGGAGTGGCTCAAGAAGAAGCACATTAGGTCCTGGAGTGGCCTAGCCAGTCTCCAGACCTTAATCCCATAGAAAATCTGTGGAGGGAGCTGAAGGTTCAAGTTGCCAAACGTCAGCCTCGAAACCTTAATGACTTGGAGAAGATCTGCAAAGAGGAGTGGGACAAAATCCCTCCTGAGATGTGTGCAAAGCTGGTGGCCAACTACAAGAAACGTCTGACCTCTGTGATTGCCAACAAGGGTTTTGCCACCAAGTGCTAAGTCATGTTTTGCAGAGGGGTCAAATACTTATTTCCCTCATTAAAATGCAAATCAATTTATAACATTTTTGACATGCGTTTTTCTGATTTTCGTTGTTGTTATTCTGTCTCTCACTGTTCAAATAAACCTACCATTAAAATTATAGACTAATCATGTCTTTGTCAGTGGGCAAACGTACAAAATCAGAAGGGGATCAAATACTTTTTTCCCTCACTGTATATTGCACACCCTTTTGTTTGTCCATTTTCATCTCATTGGATTTTACGTGAATTTCTCAAACATTATCATTTCATAGCTCCTTGGTCATGTGACCTACTGACCTCAAACATACTTCAGAATGTCCACCTACTACCCTTCTATATTGCACACATATATTGTTTGTGTACTGTAATCTCACGCGGTGTTACATACATTTTTCATAGTTTTGAATTTCAATAGCTCCTTGGTCATGTCAGTTACACACCTAAGAAGTGTGTAGTGGATATACACCCACATTGCATAACCTAGTTATGTATCTTCTATATTGTTGTACATATTAGAATATTAGTTTGACAATTAGGGGGTTCAGTCCAGTGTTGTGTTTACTCTCTTTTCTTTAATGTTTATCTATAATAATTGGTAGTTCTGAGTACTTATTTTCCCTTTCCTTAAGTCTTCATTTTGCTAAAGTATTTAACAGCGGAACACAATAGGAGAGATAAAGAGAATATCTCCTTTCATCATTAATATCAACCATAAAGGAAAAGGGCAAAGTACGAGAGTCACCTTATTCATTGTCCAAAGCAGGGATGGAGAGTGAACTGCACGGCCAGTAAGGTAGACAGCAGTGGGTTTGCTGGTCAATATATATACACTGAACATGTACAGTGCCTTGCAAAAGTATTCATCCCCCTTGGCGTTTTTCCTATTACAACCTGTAATTAAAATGGATTTTTATTTGGATTTCATGTAATGGACATACACAAAATAGTCCAAATTTGTGAAGTGAAATGAAAAAAATAACTATTAGCTAAACGTTTCATAAAGATTTTCATTATCAATTGAATTGGTCTTGAAAACGATTCACTCTCACACACAAACACACACGAACACGCATGCACCTAATAGAATTACAGTAATAAGTAATTCTATAAGTGATTCTATAAACGCAACTACCACAGATGTGAGTGACAGCTGTTTTAGGATACTCAATGTTCTATTTATAACCAATTATATTACATATAATTAAGTCATTATTGTCCAGTGAAAATCTTATATTCTGTTAACTCATACCCAAATAGTGTTGTTGACTCATCCTATACTCGTATTTGTGGCCAAAGCATACATTTGAGAAAAAACACTTAAAAACCCCACCTCATACTTGTATCTCAAACAGACCGTTTAAAAAATGCTTGCTATTTCCTCATAGAGGATGATGTCATCCTCCAGAGGAGGATGAGCTGGCCAATCAGAGGTCTACTCCAGTTAATATTTTTAACGACCGGTATACTCCCACCATTCTGTTGTTTGGGTACGCCCTCACCATTCCAACACAGAAAAGCTGCTTTTTAACATACTTAATTTAAAAAAATTGGAAGGAAAACTAGTTACATTTACATTTTAGCAGATGCTCTTATCCAGAGCGACTTACAGTTAGTGAGTGCATACATTTTCATACTGGGCCCCTGTGGGAATCGAACCCACAACCCTGGCGTTGCAAGCGCCATGCTCTACCAACTGAGCTACAGGGATCCTTCCTTACTACTTTCTCCCTGTAATGGGCACTCTCCCTTCCAAGAAGCTGATTTCTCCACAACACCTCAGGATTGGGGAAGACTGGGCAGTGTTGTCACCGTAGGGTCTGTTTTATGGTTGGGACCACTCCATGGCAGCCATTTTGGAAATAAGAGTGCGGGTTATTATTGGGAGCCACTGGAGACTAGTAAGGATATCTGTGTTCTAAATGGCACCCTATGGGTCCTGGTCAAAAGTAGTGCACTATATAGAGAATAGGGTGCCATTCTCTGGTCTAAAGTAGTGCACTATATAGAGAATGGGGGGCCATTTGAGATGCAGCGTATCACATCATATGGGGATATCATAATCATTTAAGAATCGGATTATGATTTTTTTGTGCTCTCATCATTTGACTCAATTTCACTTCAGCCATGTTCATTGGTCAGTCGTGGTCAGTAGCGCACAACGTAGAATGGAATTTCGACAGGGGAAGGAAAATACTATATTCCAATACCTATCTGCCAGTTAACGAAGCCCACCCCCAAAGGAGAGCTGTGTTGGCCCCTACTGGGGAAGTGGTGGGGGATTCATGGGTACTGGACCAAAAAGGGCAACACTCACAACAAAGTGGATCGGGCTGGAATATACAGTACACTGGTATATAATAAAGGCAACATCTGAGGAATTCAAGAAAACGAACCATAAAGCAAGGTTATAGGAAGAGGAACATTCTAGGGGAGAGAGGGTTATTAACCAATCAAAACAGGAACCACAAGACAGAGTTTCAAGGCTGATGTGTGTATAGTTGTATAAATACTTTATGAAAAGGTGTGAAAGTTGGCACAGTCCATTTGGTCACAGACAAAGGCTTCTTCTTCGTGGCTTCTTAACTCTTCATCTCCTCTGTAAGGGGAATCCATAATAGCCTGTGTGAGTGGCTAGGGCCCTCTAGAGGCTTCTACTGGTAGTGCACTGAGCACCCTGGTATTACACACTGTACTGTACCCAGTCTCTGTGCTACTGGCTTACTTGGTCATTCACACTCTAATGTTGTGTCACTAAACCAAAGTCACACTTGATGAAGCCACACATATATCACATGCATTTAGCCGATCGTCCAATTCAACACTGGGAGGAAGCTGATTGGTATCAAATACTTGGCTTTCTGTGATGGAGAGGGCAGGGGGTCTCTGGTCTCTGTGATGGAGAGGGCAGAGGGTCTCTGGTCTCTGTGATGGAAAGGGCAGGGGGTCTCTGGTCTCTGTGATGGAGAGGGCAGAGGGTCTCTGGTCTCTGTGATGGAGAGGGCAGAGGGTCTCTGGTCTCTGTGATGGAGAGGGCAGAGGGTCTCTGGTCTCTGTGATGGAGAGGGCAGGGGGTCTCTGGTCTCTGTGATGGAGAGGGCAGAGGGTCTCTCACTCATATTGTAATTAATTATAGATCATATTTGATCGAAATCTGGACACACTGGATGGTTACTTTAAAAAATATATATATAGAAGACTAGTCGAAAATGACAATGTAAATTACAAGGATGACGAAGGTGATGATGATGATGACTATTTGGCTATTTTTACTATCATTATTTATTATCATACCAACGAATATCAATGAATAACCTAAATATTGAGCCATCGATATAGCGGTTTTACAATTTGAGTGGAAAGTCTAACTGTAGCAAATAGCCTGATTGCGCAATAAATAATATATATTTTTAAACAACCTAATGGGTTATAAAAGTAACCTAAATAAAATATACATTTAAACATGTAGCCTACAAGTGACTGTAAGCTAATTTAGCAGGTGGATTTCTCACTTACCAGTCCTATAGGAGACGGCTTAGTGGACTTACACATAGGAGTGTAAGTGGCCCCATACTGTTTCCAATCCATTAAATATTTTGAGGAGGAGTTGTTGTTTTGACAGCTGGGTTTCTTTCTTGTCGAGACGGAGAAAAGCGGATCCATTAATTGATATAACACAAGTGAGAGAGAGAGAGAGAGAGAGAGAGAGAGAGAGAGAGAGAGAGAGAGAGAGAGAGAGAGAGAGAGAGAGAGAGAGAGGCAGGGGAGGTAGAAACAGAGGTGCACTTTCTCCTTTACTGTGATAAATATTCCTCACAAAGAGATTCATTATTCACAGAAATGACTACATTTATTCCAAATTTTAACTTATTAAACCCAGAGTAAAAACTAAAAATACTAATGGGTGAAGGAGCAATGGCTCCTCTTGCAGCCAAATATGTATTTGCCTGCCATAGCCTGAGGGACACTGAATAATTAGCCATTCTTGTGATTTTCCTATTCATTGTAAATGTTGTGGGCCTATGTAGCCAAGTATCTATGATCATATGCTATCCATGTGCGTTTCTTTCGCATTTATCTTAATCTGTTACCCAGTAAACAGCACCCTACTGACAAAAAGCTCTAAAATGAGGCCGAATGATAATTATTTTCCTGACACTGGTCAAAGACCCAAACAAGACATCTTTGAATATAGCCAAAGGGAACGTGATAAGATAATTGTATCGGAGTCCCTTTTTGACATGCCGGGGGGTAATTCTGACCTCTCGAAAGAACTGTTAAACGTATCTAAGCGCCAGACGAGAATGCACCAACATATAGTCACTCTTAGTGATTATGTGCGTCAAGGCGTTATTCCACGGGGACTCAGGTGGCAAAAAGAACCATCATTGGGACAGCGCACAGATGATTTCTGTGAGCGCTGGTGTGCCATCCTGAACAAATGCTCTATTGATTTAATGACATTAATTGTTGACGAGTTGAAAAATGATTTTATTGAAATGGATACCACGATTGAAGAGAAATGCACAGCTCTGCAAAGAGCTGTTAAAGATGATGGCATATTCAATGAATTGATGAAAACTAACCAAGCGCTCCATTACAAGTTGTCTATAGAATTAAAGGAGCTTAAAATCAAGAAATTCAACCAAGACAAAAAAGACAAGGCCGAGGACAAAGTCTACTTCTGGAGAAACCCTGACAAAAGAAGTCCTCCTCCTCCTCTCCATGACAGACGCAGGAGGGGGTCCGCTAACTTCTATCCACTCCCGTCTGACCAACGCTCTACAACTATCGCCTCATCCGCTTCCAGCGCCAGTTTTTTATCCAACGAGAGACTGGGTCGACGGAAGAGCGGAGGTGGCCGCGGTCACGTGTACCGACGAGATGCCGTACACGACGGGGTAAGAAGAAAAGACAACCAGAGGCAGAGGGGGCCGTTCACACGGTCCCAGAACCCACGGGACTGAGTGTCTTTAATTTATCAAGCAAGAGATTGAGTCCTGCCCATGTCTCCTTGCTTAATAAAGGGTTCTCTTTTGTGCCTACAACTCAGTGCAACGATTTCGATGTTAATGTAGACATGTTTAAGTTTTTTTTAGAAACTTCCGTTTAAGGGAATACTTCATTTCCCCTAATCGTGATATTTAAACTGCACATGTAGGTGGCTCACCTGCACATATTCCGACTCCTTTCAGAAGTAAGAGTTATTTTGTACCTCCAGCCAATCGCAATCACTCTATTGAGACATATTGCAGACTCGTTGAAAAATATGTTGGTAATCTCCTTAAGAACAAACAGGAGTACATATCTTTTCAAAATTTACCCAAGGATGAAAAACAAGCTTTGCTTGATTTACAATCCGATACGTCAGTTCTTACCCACCCTGCTGATAAGGGTGGGTCAGTTGTACTCATGGATAGGACAGTTTATGTAAATGAGTGTCACAGACAACTGCTTGACAACACCTTTTACAAGAAACTCAGAAGTGACCCCACTTCCCAATTTCAGAACAACTCCTTTTCTGTCCTAGATGGGTATTTAAGTTCTGGTCAAATCACCAAAAAAAGAACACGATTTTTTGGCTATTCAACACCCTAAATTGGTACTTTCTATACTTTGCGGAAATTACACAAGAATGTTACAAAACCTCCAGGGTGCCCTATTGTAGTGGGCATTGATGCAATAACAGCCCCTTTATCGACCTATGTTGACTTTTTTATTAGATCTCTCGCAGAACAGCTCCCCTCCTTTGTAAAGGACACCAGCAGTATGATTTCTATTATTGAATCTCTTGATCCTCTCCCTGATAATACCTTGTTAATTACTTTTGATGTTGAGTCGTTATACACGAATATTCCACACGAGGGCGGTATTGAAGCCATGGAACATTTTCTTCTACAACGTGACCCTAATGAACTACCTTCCAGTGCATGCATTATAACATTGGCTGAAATAGTACTCACACACAACTACTTCATGTTTCTAAATGATTTCTTTATTCAGACGAAGGGTACAGCTATGGGATCCCCTATGGCTCCTAACTATGCTAATTTGTATGTGGTGTACATTGAGAAACAGTCAATTTTCAATCCTCTCAAAAATGTTTTCTTGCCTAACATTATTATTTGGAAACCGTACATTGATGATATTTTTGTTCTATGGAGGGGTGATTCGAAACAGCTCCAGGCATTCCATGCTTTTCTTAACTCTTGTTCTGAGCACCTGAGATTTACTATGCAATCTGACACAGGTCAAATCAGTTTCCTTGATCTTCTGATTTTGTGTGAGGATAATACACTCATCTTTACATGAAACCTACTGATCGTAACAGTTTGTTGAGGGCTGATAGTTGTCACCCACTTCCTTTGAAAAACAGTTTGCCCTACAGCCAATTCTGTCGAATCAAAATAATTTGTAAAAAACAATCAGATTTCGACCGTAATATGGCTGAGACGCAAAGAAAATTCAAGGAGAGGGGGTACAAAAATGGTCAGTCATTAATACTGCATTGAGAAAATTCAAAACAGATCGAGACCTGATCTCTTTCAAGGACAGTCTCGCAAAAAGAAGCATTCTTGCGTTCTAACTACACGCTATTCAAAGTGCTCTGAACAAATTAAGGGAATCGTTCACAAATATTGGCACATTCTAAGATCCGATGACAGTATTGGTAATGCGTTTTCAGACCCTCCCTTGGTTGTATTCTCGCGGGGCAGAAATCTCAGAGATCAATTGGTCAACTCTGATTTACCACCCCTAAATATCCCTGCACAAAGTCTATTTGCGCCTCTACCGGATGGAAACTATAAGTGTAACGGCTGTGCTCAATGCAATGGCACTTACAAATGTAGATCCTTCAAACACCCCCAAACAGGGAAACAGATCCCAATCAAAGGTGTTATTACGTGCTCCACTAAGGCAGTTATTTATCTTATAACTTGTCCTTGTGGTAAAAATTATGTGGGTAAAACAAAGCGCGAATTAAAAGTACGAATCTCGGAGCATCGTAGCACCATTAGGTGCAAAAACTCGACATACCCAGTCGCTGCCCACTTTTTGGAAGAGAACCACTCGATTTCTTCCCTACGTTATATCGGCATCGAAAAGGTCACCCTCCCTAGGACCACCCTAGGAGAGGGGGTGTACTCGACAACTTATTGATAAAACGAGAGGCTGCCTGGATCTTTAATGTAAAGACCCTTGCTCCCTTCGGTCTCAACGTAGACTTTGATTTGAAGCCATTCTTGTGATTTTGCTATTAATTGTAAATGTTGTGGGCCTATGTAGCCAAGTAACTATGATCATATGCTATCCATGTTTTTTAAATGTTGTTTTTATCTGTGAATTGGACAATGCTATTAGGCCACACCCGGCCATGATTACAGACACCTGCGTTTGTCCTTTGACACTATATAAACTAGTGACCCGCAGTGTTTGTCATTATACTCTGATGAAGACAGCTTGTCTGTCGAAACGTTGGTTATCAGGGTATTAAATTATTGCATCTGAGCTCCTAGAGTGTGCGGCTTTCCTTTTCTTTTCCAAGTGTTTTACGCCGTCAGCCAGCACCTCGCCTAAATAGGTGTGCGTTTCTTTCGCCTTTACCGGACACTGAATAATAACATCTGCATAGTAAATAGTAACTTACTTATTATTATTGTTATTGCTATTATTGTCATTACCATTATTATTGTTGTTTATCATTCCAAATAGTAGTGGTATGGGTGGTAATGGTAATGATGGCAGTTTAATGGTAGTAGTGGTAGTAATTATATAATGGTGAAGATGACCGTTATTTAGTTATAAGTTAGTAATAGTTTCATTTAGTTAGATTTGTCTATTTATTATATTTCTATAATTGACTGTTACCATTTTGTTGTTATTTATTACCATTTTGTATTATATTTGTTATTGTTTGGCAATATTGAGGCAATGTTTTTCATGCAGAGAGAGAGAGAGAGAGAGAGAGAGAGTTTGAGTTTTAAATCATCTTTATTGGGTCTGGGAGCCCACCACACAATAAATACTCATACAAAACCGTAGTTACACATCAATTAAAAACACAACTCCAATTCCTCCTCCACAATAACAAAACACAACAGCCTCTGAATACCCCATATACTCATAAACAGATCAATATTGTTGACAAGTTTATAATAGGCAAACTCAACCCTTATTCTCGCTGCCACTAACACAAAATTAAGCAACACAACTACACTTTTTTGGCTAAACCTGTACTTTGGCCCAAATATATACAGTTGGGAAGAGAAAACCTCTAGTCTTCATCCCATCTCTGCCGCACTGAAGCCCCCCTGGTAACCGTGGAGCGGAACCCATCTGAAGCTCCTGAGTGGCGCAGTGGTCTAAGGCACTGCATCGCAGTGCTAGCTGTGCCACTAGAGATCCTGGTTCGAATCCAGGCTCTGTCGCAGCCGGCCGCGACCGGAAGACTCATGGGCGGCGCACAATTGGCCCAGCGTCATCCAGGGTAGGGGAGGGAATGGCTGGCAGGGATGTAGCTCAGTTGATAGAGCATGGGGTTTGCAACGCCAGGGTTGTGGGTTCGATTCCCACGGGGGGCCAGTATAAAAAAAAAGATGTATTCACTAACTGTAAGTCGCTCTGGATAAGAGTCTGCTAAATGACTAAAATGTAAATTAAGCTGGCCTGCCCACAGCGCTTCACTCTTTCCCCAATTGACTCTAGCAGAGGACGCCCCCTCATACACCTTTAAAGTGTTTGAGAGAACCTTAACATCCTAGAAATCCACAGCATGTTGACGCATTTCACTGTCATCAGTGGTCACCTTCCCATCAGGGAGACGAAGGCAGACCATCTGTTTACGTTGCAATGTCGACTGTCCTAGTTTTTTTTTTTTTAAGCACTAGGCGCATCCATATCCTTGAGGGAAGCGAAACGAGACCTAATCAAGGCACCCTTCACTCTTTCATGCAGAAACAACCTCAGTTCATGTTTCTTGTCCTGTAAGTTCATGACTAGTCCGGGGTCATTCTGAGTGAGCAACTTTAATTCAATAGATTTGATTTCCTGTTCAAAGGCCCTGATAGTCTCTTTAACTTCAATTCGAGACAGAGCAGTATACTGTTGACAAAATAATCGTATTTGGGCCTTCCCAACCTCCCACCATTGTCTCAAGGACTCAACATTCCCTTTTGTAACCCTCCATTTTTCCCAAAACAACAAAAACCTTTCACAAAACATGACATCATGTAACAATTTAACATTAAAATAACAATAAGATGATGACCTTCGTGGACAAGTGAATATCAACAGTGACAATATGGTGATCAGAGAAACCCACAGGAGTAATGTCACACCTTCCAACCCTACTACAGTATTGCTCAGATACATACAACCTGTCTAACCTTGATGCACTGACATGACCTTCATTAACCTTTAGCCATGTGTACTGCCTAACTTTTGCATTCCTTACTCTCCACACATCAGAAAGCTCAAACTCAGTTAACAGACCAGAGAGGCAAGTGGCTGACCGCAGGTGAGTTTCTTCAGCGGTGCGATCAACAGTAAAATCCACTGTACTGTTCCAGTCCCCCCCTAAAACCATACACCCCTCTTGGTCACACTGTCTTAAGGTTTCCTTTATTTTATCAAAACCAACAATACGCTCTGTACCCTCATTAGGAGCATAAACATTCACACACAAAAAAAAAAAACACACATAACATCCACCTGTTGTAGATACCACAGTCACCCCTAAGCCTGAAGAAAACAAGATTGCCACACCAGCACTGAAATTAGTATCATGACTGAGTATATGCTGCCCCTCCCACCACATACCCCAGTAAACCTCATTTTCCTCATCACTATGTGTCTCCTGTAGGAAAACTACATTAAGCCTTTTCTGTTTTATTACTTCTAATACCCAAGCCCTCTTATTCCTGTCCCTTCCTCCATTAATATTGAGAGAACCTACCCTTAGTACCTCCATATAGAAAATAAAAAGGAAAAGCAGAAGATACCACAGAAAAACCAGACAAAGAGCATAGAACACCCTATGAGGCATAATCATCATCATTATTTAAATTTTCTCTTAACCTGACCACGTTTCCCACCACCTTTTGCTGCTGCAACAGCAGTAACACATTTCCTCAAGCGAAACCGCTTCTTCTCACTCACCTGGTCTAACCCCACCGTCTTCTGTAACATCACAGCTGACCTCACAAACTTATCAACATCAAAATAATCTGCCAATTTGACAGATTTCCCAAAAGTCTGATCCAGAAACCCATTTACCTCCTCTAGATCGCAAATTGAGTCCTCACCAGCTGATATCATATCGAGAGATATCCATATCCTTCTCCTGATCCTCCTCAACTGAGGCCACAGACCACTGACTCCCCTCTACCACATCCCTTTCAACACTCCCCACTTGCACCCCATCACTCGTACCAGGCATCTCCTCCACTACCTGGGAGACTAGCCCCACCTGAACCCCATTACTCGTAGTGGGCATCTCCTCCACTACCTGGGAGACTAGCCCCACCTGAACCCCATTACTTGTAGTGGGCATCTCCTCCACTACCTGGGAACCTAGCTCCACATGAACCATCTCCTTTAACCCATTACTTGTAGTGGGCATCTCCTCCACTACCTGGGAGATTAGCTCCACATGTACCCCCTCCTGTACCACAGAACTCATACTGGGCACCTCCTCACCAGTCTGAGGAAATGGCCCTTCAGATCCATCCTTACCTTCTACAACAATATTTTTCTGCTGCATAACATTTCCCTCTGGTACAAGTTGCAACTCTGTGCCCTCTACATGGACAACTTGTTCCTCAGCAACAGATGCTTGTGGCTGCTCTACCACTGTCAGCCCACCTCTTCCTACATCAGTGGGCCCAGGCGTTACGAGGACCACCTGCGCCCCTCCCTCTGCCTTCTCCCTTTTCGGGCAAGCATGTCGCTTATGACCAACATCCCCACACTCAAAACACAGTTGACTACCCGTACTAGCATAAGCCATATACAGTCTATTGTCATACTTGACTTTAAACGATAACTCCAAAGTCTGCTCCGGTGAGTCCAAAAACATAAACACCTGTCGCCGAAACGACATAACCTGTTTCAACGACGGGTGTTTGCAACCCAACGGGACAACCTTAATTGAACTTGCAAACTTCCCAAAGCGCAATAACTCGCGCTCCAATAGCTCATTTGGAATAAACGGCAGTACATTTGAAATCGTTACCCTTGTTGACGGAGAAAAAAGCGGCATAATTTGAATAAACATTCCTTTAAGAAGTACGCCATGCTCAACCATACGATCAACAAGGCGCTCTTCTTTAAGAAATACCACCACCGCTTTATTCATCCGTGACGCATAAGCAACATTCTCATATCCTACCTTCTCTCCTACGGCGACCAGAAACTCCTCCACCCTGACAGTAGCTTCAGTAACACACCTAAAGCCGTGCCGAAGTGACAGGAACGGCGTCCCCATTCGGGCCGCCATCCCCACCAAAATCAGGGTCATTTCGACACGAAAAACAATATACTTAATTCTACCACAACAAAGAAATAGAAATAATAACCTTAATCATGCATAGAAGAAAAAAGGATATCACCAAGAAAAGGAAAACCCAGGATATCTTACTCTACACAACACTCGCACTTAGCACTTACTCAAACAATTCCCAGCATGCACCAAACACTCCCAGCATGGAGGGAGAGAGACAGAGAGAGAGAGAGAGAGAGAGATTTTTCACAATTTCATAGTATTATTTCAACCTCATATTGTGGAAATATAACACACAGGAAAATCACATTTTTGCCAAAGATGCAGGTTTTGTTTTGTTATATTTTTTATTGAACGTTCTGAGAGTATGTTTTTGTTTATTATTATTTTTTATACAGGAGCAGCTGCCTTCTTGGCCAGGTATCCCTTGGAAAAAACTCAGGTTGGCATTTATTGTCATGAAGGCAGCTCTGCAGAGTGGTCACTAGCTGGCACAGCCACAAAGTCATAAAATCTGATTTTTATATATATATCTTTGCGTGATTTCCTGGATATAAATGGATATAAAACGTTGTTTCCTGAGGTTTCAAATGCTTTGACTATCAGCCAGAAACTGCATTAACATATTTCGTCAGCCTTGATACATAAGCTACTGCTGTTTTATAGTTATTTTCTTCAAGTGAAACAAGGTCAGGTGGTTTTCAGATGATCACATCTGTATTACTTAACATTATACATTTGTTTTTTCTTTGAATAAAATTAAACATGTTTTTAAAACGAATCTATTGTCGTGAGAATTGTGAATAGTTGTATTTCTGTTATGAAATTGTCTTCAGTATTTCTAGTCTTTCATTCTGTGTTTACTTCCAATTGAAGCAAAAGTGTTCTGGTTAGATTTTGCATTGACATAATGAACCCATATTATTTTATGCTCAACGTAATCTATAAAAAAAATGTTTAGAAAAAAAAAAAAAAAAAAAAAAACATTTGTAAAGTGGTTGTCCCACTGGCTATCATAAGGTAAATGCACCAATTTGTAAGTCGCTCTGGATAACAGCGTCTGCTAAATGACGTAAATGTAAATGTAATGTAAATGTAAGCTGTGTAAATGATTGCTTTCAGGGTTTATTCATAAAGTGATTGCGCTGTCACATTGTTAGACATAATAATCTATGCCATACAATGCATTGCTCTTGAATAAACATCAATCATTTGATGTCTTGTGTTGTTGTAATTTTCATGGAGATATTTTTACTATTATTATTTATTATCATACCAACGAATATCAATGAATAACCTAAATATTGAGCCATCGATATAGCGTTTTTACAATTTGAGTGGATTCTAAATGTAGCATACATGATGCCATGTTTCTTTGCGAGAAAATAGAGAGAGAGAGAGAGAGAGAGAGAGAGCGAGCGAGAGAGATAGAGAGAGAGAGAGAGAGAGAGAGAGAGAGAGAGAGAGAGAGAGAGAGAGAGAGAGAGAGAGAGAGAGAGTATAAAGTAGGCAAGATGTGTTTTAGCCTCATAAATTCATCATGAATTCCACTCAGATGTTCAACCGCTCGGGTCCATGCGATGCACATACTTTTGACAACGGAACGGAAGAAGACCACCACAACTTCGACCTTGAAGGCTGCCTTTTTTTGTTCATATTGCCATATGATGCGGTAGTTAATGTGCTTGCTTTTGTTTTTTCAATACTCACAAGCATCTCTTTGGCTGTGAACGGATTCACTTTGTTGGGACTGAGACACTCGGAGGACCTGTCTTGGGAGCCACGCTACGCCCTGCTGAAGAACTTGATTCTGAGTGACATGGTGCAAACCATCAATTTGGGCCCCTTTGTGACCCACTGCTTACTGCAGAGAAGCACAATGAACTTTGACACCTTGTGCCTCCTCCAGTATTTCACCGGCAGCGTCTGCATCTTTAGCAGCCTCATCACCATCACCTGCATGGCCATTGAGCGCTACCTGTATGTGTGCCATGCCCTCCACTACCTGTCCATCATCACCCCACTGCGCCTTCGCCTCACGGTCGGCCTCACCTGGGTCTTGTCCATTAGCGTTGGCTGCATTAACGTCACCCTGCTACACCAGGGGAAGGGGGAGTATGGTACAGCAACCTCTGGACTCATATGTGAGCCTGACATCGTGGAACAGCACATGGGCTTCCCCAGGGTAGCGGCTATCACCCGCAAGCTGGTGGGCTTCATCCTCACCCTGCTCTGCCTCCTCAGCTACTTCTTTGCCTATGTGCGGATTCACCAGAACGCCCGCGACGCTGTGGTGCCCTTCAACATGGTGAACAAGCGGGCACGCAACACTGTGCTGTTCTACGGTGGGATGCTGTTCCTGCAGCTACTCCCTATGTTCCTTAAGATCACCTCAGATGCTCTGTGGGAGCTGGAGGGCACAGGGGCCATGATGGCCCCCCTGACTGCCCCCTCTGGGGCTGGGCCCTCACTGTCAACTGGAACTGTGCACATCTCTCTTCTAATTATCATAATCATAACACCCTGTATCAATCCAATAATCTATGGCATTTGTCATTGGGAGGTGCGTCAGGCACAGTTCAGACTCTTCTGGTGGAAGGGCGAACGCCCTGAGCTGGAGCTGGAGCTTGAAAGGATGTAGGTGAGGTCACAGCACAGGGCAGGTGTGTTTGAGTGAGGCAGGGGAGAGCTGGGAGAGGGGTCTCCCAGATATGGCAGCTGAGGAGAGGGACGATGAGATGCATTCAATTTGGAAGGAGCCATAACATATTTCGTCAGCCTTGATACATAAGCTACTGCTGTTTTATAGTTATTTTCCTCAAGTGAAACAAGGTCAGGTGGTTTTCAGATTATCACATCTGTATTACTTAACATTATACACTTGTTTTTTCTTTGAATAAAATTAAACATGTTTTTAAAACAAATCTGTTGTCGTGAGAATTGTGAATAGTTGTATTTCTGTTACGAAATTGTCTTCAGTATTTCTAGTCTTTCATTCTGTGTTTGCTTCCAACTGAAGCAAACGTGTTCTGGTTAGATTTTGCATTGACATAATGAACCCATATTATTTTATGCTCAACGTAATTTATAAAAATGAAAAAGGGCGGCAGGTAGCTTAGTGGTTAAGACCGTTGTTCCAGAAACCGAAAGGTCGCTGGTTCTAATCCCCGAGCCGACTAGGTGAAAAATCTGTTGATGTGCCCTTGAGCAAGGCACTTAACCCTAATTGCTCATGTAAGTCGCTCTGGATAAGAGTGTCTGCTAAAATGTAAAGAAATTTTGAAAAATAAAAAATGTTTAAAGTGGTTGTCCCACTGGCTTTCATAAGGTAAATGTACCAATTTGTAAGTCACTCTGGATAAGAGCATCTGCTAAATGACGTAAATGTAATCTGTGTAAATGATGGCTTTCAGGGTTTATTCATAAAGTGATTGCGCTGTCACATTGTCAGACATAATAATCTATGCCATACAATGCATTGCTCTTGAATAAACATCTATAATTTGATGTATTGTGTTGTTGTTATTTTCATGGAGATGAGTGTCACTGGATTTTGCAGGATAATGGATAATTGGCTGTTAACAAATTGGCTGCAGTGGTTCACATTGCAATCAATACCCTGTTGCCTGCTAGAAATTAGGAATCATTTGACCTGCTGCTATTTTCCATATTTCCCTTCCCTCTTTTGTAGTATTTTTTTAGGGGGTAGAACAGCTTTAATACTGCAGATAGATTGTAACTTCCATCAATATATAATTGGCTGCATCACTTCCAATCCCCCATGTTTTATTTTGCAAATATATACACTAGCGGTAAAACGTTTTAGAACCCCTACTCATTCAACGGTTTTTCTTTATTTTTACTATTTTCTACATTGTAGAATAATGGTGAAGACATCAAAACTATGAAATAACACATACGGAATCATGTAGTAACCAAAAAAGTGTTAAACAAATCAAAATATATTTTATATTTGAGATTCTTCAAATAGCCACCCTTTGCCTTGATGACAGCTTTGCACACTCTTGGCATTCTCTCAACCAGCTTCATGAGGTAGTCACCTGGAATGCATTTCAATTAACAGGTGTGCCTTCTTAAAAGTTAATTTGTGGAATTTCTTTCCTTCTAAATGCGTTTGAGCCAATCAGTTGTGTTGTGACAAGGTGGTGGGAGGGGGGCGGGGGGGGTCAGTCAATACGGAAACTTTCAAGAACTTTGAATGTTTCTTCAAGTGCAGTCGCAAAAACCATCAAGCGCTATGATGAAACTGCTTCCCATGAGGACTGGCACAGGAATGGAAGACCCAGAGTTACCTCTGCTGCAGAGGATAAGTTCATTAGAGTTACCAGCCTCAGAAATTGCAGCCCAAATAAATGCTTCACAGAGTTCAAGTAACAGACACATCTCAACATCAACTGTTCAGAGGCCTTCATGGTCGATTGCTGCAATTAAACCACTACTAAAGGACACCAATAATAAGAAGAGACTTGCTTGGGCCAAGAAACACGAGCAATGTACATTAGACCAGTGGATATTTGTACTTTGGTCTGGAGTCCAAATTTGAGATTTTTGGTTTCAACCGCCATGTCTTTGTGAAACGCGGTGTGCGTGAACGGATGATCTCTGTATGTGTATTTCCCACCGTAAAGCGTGGAGGAGGAGGTGTAATTGTGCTTTGCTGGTGACATTGTCTGTGATTTATTTAGAATTCAAGGCACACATAACCAGCATGGCTACCACAGCATTCTGCAGCGATGCGCCATCCCATCTGATTTGGGCTTAGTGGGACTATAATTTGTTTTTCAACAGGACAATGACCCAACACACCTCCAGGCTGTGTAAGGCCATTTTTACCAAGAAGGAGAGTGATGGAGTGCTGCATCAGATGACCTGGCCTCCCCACAATCCCCCGACCTCAACCAAATTGAGATGGTTTGGGATGAGTTGGACCGCAGAGTGAAGGAAAAGCAACCAACAAGTGCTCAGCATATGTGGGAACTCTTTCAAGAATGTTGGAAAAGCATTCCAGGTGAAGCTGGTTAAGAGAATGCCAAGAGTGTGCAAAGCTGTCATTAAGGCAAAGGGTGGCTATTTGAAGAATCTCAAATACTACATGATTCCATATGTGTTATTTCATAGTTTTGATGTCTTCACTATTATGTAGAAAATAGTAAAAATACAGTAAAACCCTTGAATGAGTAGGTGTTCTAAAACTTTGGACCAGTAGTGTATATATACATACATACACATACATACATACATACATACATATACATACATATATATACATATCCTTTAAAAAATATATTTTTTCCTTTATTACTTTCCAACCCCATCACCTCTCCCTTAATTGGAGTAAACTAGTGAACAACAATGCTTAGGCCTCTACTTCCAGCTTATACATACTATATACATTTTATGGACACAGTCAATTTTACATTAATTCTATTTTGTTTGTTTTTACTCCTGAACTTCCTCTACCCTCAACCGCTCTGATCATTTTCATGATGTCCATCCGGTTTGCCTCTACATGCCACATCCCCCAAACTGTGCTCTTTCACAAAAGTTCTCAACCTATATACTTATTATGGACACAGTATGTTTTACATTAGTTATTTTGTTGTTATTAGTTGTTATTAGTCCCAACCTTCAGCTCCATTCAACACCTCCCATCTATCTCTTAACACCAACCATACTGGATTTCTACTTACCATATATTTTTCAACTGTACTGTGATGTTTCACAAAAGTTCTGAACCCTTCTATTCTCATTGTTTCTACAGATTGTAAATTGAAAATAAACATTTTTGCATTATTACATTATCGATCGATTGACTATGACTTTTCAGATCACCCAGTAGTGCTATCTGCAGGGTTAGCTCCAGGTAAATATTGCAATCCTTCAGTCATTCCTGGACCTGTGACCAAAAACAAGCTACAAATGTACAGTACCAAAACAAATGATCTAATGATTCTGTCTTTTCACAGCAAAATCTGCAGAGCTGGAAGATTGTATCCCCAATACAAATAAAAGTATATTGGTTGCAAGAATTTTGTATAATAATTTAAATGGAAAAATTCTAAGTTTTGAACCCGGCTTCCTTTTGCCTATCGGTTTCATACCGATAAAGACAGATTCAGGTTGGATATTCGACGGATATTCGCCTGTAGTTTTCCTTACGTCCACAAACAGCAGTTAGGGACCGTCAACATAGTGTCAAATCTAATTTTTCAAATGTTAAAAGCTCTTTAACCATTACTCCTAAAACGTTAAAAACGGGTTCTAGCTAACCAGATGGCAGAGACAAATATTGCACACACATAATTTAAAATAGTGATTTACATCTCGCACTATTTTAAATTATGTATTATAATGGTTTTAATTCAATAGAGCCTTGGTAATGTGAACCACACACCTCAAACAAGGTTCATAATGTACACTCAGTGGATCTACACATTGCACACCCTTTTGTTTGGCAATTTGTATCTCAAGAGATTTCAAATTTCAATCCTGCAGTCCTGCTGCATGGTGGGAGTTATTTCTCCTCCTTTCCACTCTATGTCCACCCAGTCGTCTTTTCCATGGCAGGATCTTCTCATTTTGAAGTAGTCTCTATTTTTCATGTAAACATAATGGGATTCTGATTAGTTATTGGCAAATGAATACACAGGCCAAAACTGTATGCTGTTTTCCTTATCAGCATAATCTAGTAGAGGTAATTTCCTTTATGCCCCATTCTACACACAGCCTAAATTATAGGCACTGAACCATTTACAGGAGAATAATAGAAGTAGCATATAGGATCCAACCCTATCGCAGAGTGAATAAATGTCGAGTGTTTGTAGACTTTAAGAAAAAATTACTAAGTGACAGTTTCATCAGAACGTGCTTAAAGAAAGTCAAATCGCAAAGATCACAGATGACAAGGCCCACCAAGTCTATGACAATAACACATTAATTGTAAGCACCAATGTAAAGTGTGTTTTGTCAAAATAAATCTGAAAATGTCAGTTGTTGAACATAATACTTATATTTGCCATAGCAATTTATGATATATGCAGTTGATGAATATTCCATGTACCAACACTACACTCTAAATATTAGGGGTTCTACAAGGGTTCTTCGAAGATCTTCAAGTTATTTGAAGAACCTTAGGGTTCTTGACACTGAAAATTGCCCACAAAAGGTTCTTCCAAGAACCCCATAGGCGGTGGGGTTCAACGAGGAACCTCCTTAGTTGGTGGGGGTTCTTGCAGGAACCTAACTGCCCAACTGAAACATTTGGATTTGAATTTGAAAGGACAGCAGGTGCAGGCACTTAACTGAAAAATATAAAGATTTTTAAGGTAAGGTTTGTCCCTTGTATGATCTAAATTGATATTGTTTTATGATGACACTCTCAATCTTTTCATATTTGTACAAATCTTTCTACAACAGAAAATGGACACAATTCAATGGATATGAAATCAACAAAGAGGTAAGAATATATACTGTAGGCTATAAGAATATGTTGAAGGCTTGCTGTATTGGATGCAGATGACTGAACTGCTCACTTTTGTGTCTGTAGGTATACAGATGAGGAGGCATACAAAGGTATGTCAATTGGTATTGGTATGTTATGTAGATCACATTTACCATCCTCCTCCCTCTTCAATGAATGTCCCATAGGCCTCTACATTATGGACAGGGTATGTGTATGAAAACCATTATTAAAACAGTTGTTTTCATTCACATTTACCACAAAAACCAAGGTATGAATACTGTCATGTGCATGTTTTGTTAATCGTCTGTATA